>NC_081146.1:10057484-10254984 GCF_958295425.1 Solea solea
AGTTTACAATAGGGAACCAAATCAGTTGTTAGATTAGTGCCACTGCGATTTAAACTACAACCATTTCCCTGCACGATGGTCACATAACCAGATTTTCCTGTCTCATGTTTCATGTTTCAAAACAAAAATAGACACTCAGCAGGCAAAGGCATGTGTCCTGAAAGAGAAAGAAAGAGTCACCATGACAAACTAGTGACCTCTGCAAATCAATGAAAGCTGCAAATGCTGCTCTGGACTTTGATGCTTCTGCTTAAATTAAAAGTTAATGTTGATGTTTAAAGTATGAAGTACTTCCCGCTGTAGTTCCACACTACTGAGTAAGGAATGTCCCTTTCCTCATGTTACACTGCATGTTGACTAAAGTTAAAAAAAAAAAAGATAACCCATGTCAATCCTTGTCAAATACATAATATGATAAGTTAAGAACATTAACTTATCATAGATCTAAGCAGTTGAATTACCCACTAATTTCCGGGACCATTGAAGACCCTAATGTCCAACTTCCTGTGTTCATCATCATCAGATGTTATGATCCACTTAATTTGATAATTTGACCGGAGCCAGGCAAAGGACGCGTCATCATAAAAGACAAGTATATACAATGAGTATATAATACAAAACTATGTCACTTATTAAGTGACCTTGAGTACAACAGACAGGCAGTTACAGGACATAACAGACCTGGTTGGGTGTCACAGCAAATACATTTACATACTCCCTTTCTGCCTTATGTGTATATACATAATATGCATTAAAAGTTGACTTTATATTCATCAAACATACAGTTTATCTCTTGGAGATGTCAGGTGTGTTACAAAAAAGGTCGTAAAATGGTCAGAAATGTTCTTGTTATCGTGATTTATGTATGTTAATTGATTGCAACAGTGTGTTATTTTGTAAAAACTGGGTCCTCATGTACAAAGTTTGGTAAACTCTGGGTTACATTGTAACCAAGATGGCTTGGTCTAGTTTAACAGTGGTGTCCCCCTGACACCTGCTGGTTCCTGAGGGTCACTCTTTCATGGTAAAGACCCTTTGTGCTTATAGGAGGCCATTTTAAAAAAATGTAATGACTGAACTGTCACAATGTTATTTCAAGACAAAATTCTTTAATCAAAATGAATATGCAAATATCTATTATTTGATGATACACTATATGGACAAAAGTCAAAACGCCTGGCCATGACACAACAGGGACTGTACTGACACAGAGTACTTTAATATGGAGCTATAACAGCTTCCACACTTTGTTTTTGAAGTGTTCTTATTGGTATTTGTGCTGGACAAGAATTTCTGTTCCAGTTCTTCCCAAAGGTGCTTGATTAGGGCTGAATTCAATACTTTTTTCCATATTTTGTAGATACTTACAATAAATCATTTCTGTTACTTCAGTTGGAAATAATGGTGTTTTGACAAGTTAAAACTTTTACCATAAATTCCCTCCACCCCCTTTGTGTCACTCGTTAACTTTTGCTTTCATTCATTCATTCGTCTGGAGCCAACAATGGGTGTCATGAGTGGCAGTGATGCGTTCACGTACTACACATGTTGTTGTAACTACGGCTTCCCTACGCCACATATGTACTGGTTCTATTATGCTTGTCGTAAAAACGAATGTGAATGATGGACCTAAATGAAAGCTGTAATACTGTCTACATTTATATTTACATTTAAGTGCGAATAAAGTGGATAGCGTGGATTATGTGGATAGCTTACACGGTGAAAGTGCGTCGTTCAGCGAAATCTTAAATCACATTTGGTGGGTAAAGTGTTGATAGTGTTAATAAAGACGTGCTCCATCACACACGACACTAATGTCTTATCATAAAACGACAAGTAGTGAGTAAATACGCGTTAGTTCAGCGTATGCAGTGTGACTAGGCCGCGACCCTGAACGCAGCACTGCATTCCGCAGCCTGAGAGCTGAGAGGAGGAGGAGGAGAATGAGAGAAGGAGAGAGAGAGAGAGAGAGAGAAAGAGAGGGGGAGAGCGGTTTCCTGGCATTCGAACACAAAACACATTACTCGTTTGTGTGCGACAACCTGCTGAAATAAAAATACACAAATTAAGAGGAATATCGCAGGTGGATTCAACAACGTGAGTAACATGCCGGTTTTGGTTACATTTTTTTTATTGGACTATTGTTATTGTTTGGCTAACGAACATCGGTGTCCTTACGATATTAAAAAAGGGCTTTGTAAATGTATTTCTACATATTTGGGAGTAATAATTTGTGATTATTACTCCCAAATATGTAGAAATACATTTACAAAGCCATGACACAACAGGTGAGTAATAATTTGTGATTATTACTCACCTCAATGTGAAAATGTTAGTCTTGTGGCCTAAATGGTCGTTTTCGTGGCTGAAAGTGACATTCGTGGCCTAAATGAATCTCGTGAGTTTCGGGGAACCTCGGGGAAATTTAAATCAATAACCAGGTCATGTTGACACTGGGGAACGAGTCAAACAGCAATATTAGCGTATCAAGGACATTATTGTAATGTAAGGTCTGTTTATGGAGGAGAAAACAGAACTAGAGAGAGTGTATGTTGAGGTAGAGATAAGAAGAGGAACCAATGACGAGAAATTTCCCTTCCCCTCAAACACACTTCCTTTTGATAGAGGACATTTTGACACGACATGATGCAACAGTAAACAGTGTAAACACTGGGTCCAGTGGGTCCTTGACAAACTGGATGTTGATATTTGCCAAACCATATCTATGGATGTGATGTTTGGTTTCATAGAACCAGAGTTTTATTTTTCCAAATCAAATGTTTCCATTCAATCATCAGTTTAAATACACATTGGTTGATTTTTTTTGTTTTAAACTGTTTCTGGTAAGATATTGTATTATCCTACGTACATAAATATTAATTGAAAATAAAGCTATTGAAAGTCATTAATGTCATCAGGAAACCTGGACCTTACTTACCGTCACAAGCAAAATTAAGTTATGAGGTTGCTGTGTTTTATGGTAGAAAACAGAAAAATAAAACCTTTTGTTTTTTAAATGTACCAGTAGGGCTGAAGAATAAATTGCTTTCAAATAAAAATTGTGTTTTGAAACAACACAGGTAAAAATTATTAAAGGCTGCAATTTAATTCTTCTATTTGTGATTGTTCTATCTTCTGTGAAAACGCATACTCATCCCTGCAATAGGATACAGTAGTACATCATTGGATGATGTCATATGATAATGAATGCTGCATCACATTAAAATGTGATGCTATAAAGTGAATATTGAATTGAATCTTACAATGAATTATATATACATATCAATTCACAGTTGCAAAACCCAACATTTTAATCATCATGTGACCTCTTGGGGTGCCTTCACACCAGCCCTTCTTAATCCAAATTAGTTTGTTTGCTTGGAAAGTCCAGTTTCATTTGGGGAGGTGTGAATGCGCAACCGAAATCTGATCCGCACCAAAGAAGCTCTGTTCTGCCTAAAAACATAGGTCTCGGTTCGCTTCATGTGAACCAAATGCAGGAAGCCAACTACAAAGCAGGGCATTGTGGGTAAACACAACCAAAATATACACACGTGTAGAACGATAGCTGGGAGAAATGGCTGAGCCCATTGTTGCAGTGTATATGTGTAGTATGTTCGGCATAAAACAAAAATAAAAATCCAAGACTGATAGGATTTGATGCAGCTCCAACAGAAGTTGTCCTGCATTAACCAACAGATGAGTGAGCTTTCTTGTTCATTGATTGTCTCGTCTTCTTTGTTCAGTAATTCTTGATGCAGCGTCGCCTCAATATGTTATTCAAAAGCTTTGGTTATGTTTCACTAAAGTGCGATAGTGTGAATGCAAACTTGGACCAGCTGAATGGTACAACCCCCAATTCAACCGAGCCCCCAATCGTGCCAAGTCTAGTGGATTATTGACTATTAGAGTACTGCACCATGGACATTGTGGAGGTCTTGCAGCCATCATCATCATCATCATCATCATCATCTAATCACTGTTTACTTAACTTCTGCCTGATGACTTTTTTTATATAACTGTTTTTCAGAACTGTTCCCATCATACTCTGCTTCAGTTGATCTCTGTCAACTATCCAAGCGAGAGATGACCACAGAGAAGCCTGGATGGACCCCCATCCAAGGGGAACCCCCTCCTCCCTATCCCACAGGGCAGCCAGAGTTTCCCCCTGCGTATGACATGGGCATGCCAGACTCTAACCTGTTTGGAAGCCCTGCTGCTGGAGGCCTCCCTTTCCCTCCACCAACTGCATTTGGACCTGCTGTTGCTGGTGGTTTTGGAATGGGCCCAAATTCTCAAGGTGGCATAGGATATGGTGTCAATCCAGCTCCTTTACCTTATTTCCCACCAGTTCATGGCTTGGGTGACAACTTAAATGGTCAGTATTTCTAACATTGTGGCATTTTTTTAAATGTGATTTGCAGAATAATTTAATCCTTTTTTGTTTGTGGTTGGTATTATTTCAGATGCCTGCAGCCAGGAGGACCCACCCCCCTTCGACGAGAACCAAGACTTTGATTTTGGATTAGACAACAAGACCATAAGACGAGCGTTTATTCGAAAGGTGAGGTGACAGAGGTTTGAGGGGGGAAAAGGTGGAATCCTATATACAGCATATAAAACATTGCAGCAAGAAGACCCATGTTCGTGACCCAGTCAAACAAGGGCCTTTCTGCATGGAGTTCTCCCCGTGTGTGCATGGATTTTCTCTGGGTTCTCTGGTTTCCTCCCACAGTCCAAAAACATGCAGCTTTGGGGATTAGGCAAATTGGACACTCTAAATTGAGCGTAGGTGTGAGTGTGAGAGTGGATGGTTGTCAGCTGAGATTGGCACCATCTCTCCTGCGACCCTCATGTGGAGGATTAAGCAGTGGAAGATGAAGGGATGGATAGATGAATATATAAATCATCACAGGGTTCTATCTATGGTCTGTTCAGACCTATTATTAACATCCACTCTGACCGATGTGATCATATGTGGACAGCTCTAAGGTACAAGTGCGACGGCACCAAATGTGTCCTAAATACATCCTCCTGAGATCTGATCTCAAAAACCTAGTTCGGAAGTGGTTTGAGGACACATGTGGCCCCATTCCTGAGCATTCATAAAGGCAATTCATACTTGGGAGGATGAATGAGCGACTACCTTCTCAGCTGATGTCTTCTGACCTGCAGTATTTTCATAGTAAACTGAATTATTATTATTTTTAACGTTAGCTGATGCCCATAACTTAATGTATCTGTACCCATTACTACAATATTAAAAGTGATCGCCACACGATTTCTGTTGTGTAATGTAAAAATGCTGTTGTAACATTATCGTGAGTAGTAGTCCACCTGTCGCTCACCCACACATACACACAGGCCCATCTAACATATTGACAGCAGACATCTTTACCATCAATCTAAAGTAAATGTGACCCAGATGAAGCAAGATCTGATCACATGTGGTCACAGGAAACATCCAGAACACATCTTAATGCCAGATGTAAACAGATGTATTCATGGCACTGTACAATTAGGATTATATCTATTAGGATGGATGTTAACACCAGGTCTGAATGGAGCTGCCTCTGACATAAAGATCACCTTAGTCCCTGTTTTAGTTTGCATCTAGATATGGGTTCCTATCTTTTACATATTATTACATGTCATTTAGCAGACGCTTTTATCCAAAGCGACTTACAATGGAATTGAATACAATCAGCCAGGGGTGGAGTCGAAATTGCGATCATTGCGACCATGATGTCTTTCGCATACAGGGTACCGGTCTTAACCACTGAGCCCCTCGACCCCTGTCTCAAATGCATGTACTGAAAAACAATACCTTTTATTTTGATAAAAAGTAATAATAATAATTCACTGTTTATTCCAGGTGTTCTTGTTGCTAACTGCTCAGCTGGCGGTGACGTTCGCCTTTGTGGCTGTTTTCACCTTTGTGGAAGAAGTCAAGAAGTTTGTCCTGCTGAACATTTGGACCTACTTTGTGTCCTATGGTGTGTTCTTTGCGTCCGTCTGTGCGATCAGTTGCTGTGGAAGCTTGTGCCGTAGACATCCTTGGAACCTGGTTGCATTGGTAAGGCTGCTCACACTTTGTTTTTCCAAAATGGAGAGAAGGATTTAAAGTTTAGGAACTGCAGTGCTATCTGATCGGGACTGTTTCTGTCTTAAAAAATACAATTCTTAAAATTATCTCACTTAAACATGTACAGCAGTGCTGATATATATTCCCTTCTTCTATTCAGTCCATCCTGACTCTCAGTCTGTCCTACATGGTGGGAATGATTGCCAGCTTCCATGATACGGACTCAGTAATAATGGCAGTGGGCATCACGGCAGTCGTGTGCTTCACAGTGGTCATGTTCTCTATGCAGGTTTGTGTCTGTCAGTCCGTGCTTCTCATATACATGTCATGTACATACATGTACCACACTTTGATATTGAGGTAACTTCTGTGTCTCTCTTTGCCTCCTCCCACAGACCAAGTACGACTTCACTTCTTGTTACGGCGTGCTGTTTGTCTGTTTGACTGTAATGTTCTTCTTCGGCATCCTCTGCATTTTCCTGCGGGACAGAATACTGCACATCGTGTACGCTGGACTGGGAGCGTTGCTCTTCACCTGTGTAAGTTCAAAGTCTTTTCTCCCGATTTTGCTGATAATGGTAATAAGCAGTGAGTGGTTGATTGTAGGGAGTATGTGATTGTGGCTGACGACGTCACCACTGCTGCATCTGTGGTTTCATTTCTGTCTAAAAGTCTTGGATAATGTTGTCAATGTACACAATGTAAGTTCACATGAACACCGTTTCAAATTTTAAAAAAATAGTAAACCCAGGTTCAGGGCAGACCTTTTTATAGTAGGCTATTCTGTTACACATTATATTAAAAATATTATTAAATAAAAATGCATAGATACCAAAACGAGATTTTTGTTTGCAAAAAAAAGGAAAAAAAAACAGGACATATAGCAGCAAAAACAGAAAAGAAAAGATCGGACAGAGCTAAAGCTCACATTTTTCAAATGTGGCATCATGTAGCAAAAAATCTTCCAATCTCCAATCTTGATTTTCCAATCAAAACAGATCTTCTTAAATATTTATTATCAAAATGCAAAATGTGATCTTTTATTTTGTCACATGAAAGCAATATTTGCAGGAAATGCCTTTGTAATCCAAAACTATAAATACCATAAATAAACCATAAATGTGAGGAATCCATAAAAAAAGTTGACTGTAGTTTTCATTTCAGCTACTTTCTACCTTAGAAACAACTCACACTGTTGGCTTTGAGATCACTTTTGCACAATTTAGAGAATAGTATTTCCCAAAATACAAATTATTGGTACAAGTACCACACATTTCTATTCTTCTCCACTGAACACTGATTTCCTATACCCATTTTAATGCTTGGCTGATTATTGTAAAGTGACTGAAATTGAGATTCCTTAATACAGACCAAGCAACATGGTTAAAAGTCAGACGTCATTATTGTTTTCTTCATTTGTTGACTGTAAACATGGTTTGAGCCATTGTGAATTTCCTCTGTGTTTCAGTTCCTGGCCGTTGACACACAGATGCTGCTTGGCAACAAGGAGCTGTCCCTGAGTCCAGAAGAATATGTCTTTGCTGCTCTTAGCCTGTACACAGATATTGTCTACATCTTCCTCTATATCCTTTCTATCATTGGAAAAATAAAGGGCTGATCATGAGATATGTATAAAAATGAATTTTTGTAAGCTGGGTTTTTTTTTCTTGTAGTGTTGATCACATAGATTTATTTGCTTCACTCTGTGGAAATATACATTTTTCTGATATTATGGAGTTTTTATGTTGTAGGTTGAGGTTGTTTTTGTACCTGTGGTACAAGCATTTATCTTGGTTTGGAAAATTGTTTCTAGTACCATATGAAAATTGACCAAAATAGTCACTATTCACACTTCACTTACTCCCCCCAGAGCATTTCTCTGTATCACAGTTTGATCAGTTATGATGGGAATGTATCTTTCTGCTTGTAAGTTGTGTATTCACTCATTCCAACTTAAGGACTTCTTCCGTGGATGAAGACCCAGGAATGTAGTTTTAATGTGAAAAAAATGATAGTTAGTGACCCTTGAGTCTGGATTGTTTTTATCTCTTTTTTATATTCAGGGTCCAGAAATGTGCAGATTGTTGTCAAACAACTTTGTTCAGTGTAAAGAATAAATTTTTATAACTATGGTTATTTGCAAAAGCGTTGTCTCTTTTGTATGAATTGAAATCATCGTGTTAGAATCACATCCAAATGTTATTCTGATTCTGCTCTGCTTTGCGTTTTTATTCGACTCCCTCTTTGGTACAGAAATGTAGTCAGTTCTTGACTAAATGAGCCTCTCAATTGTGGAAATGGGCAGAGGGTTGTTCTTCGCCAGTAGATGGCAGAAAGGGTGCATTTCAGAGCTGCAAGAGCACTGTCAAAGAAACAGGAATAATTCTCTGACAAAAATAAAGTTAAAGAAACATTTTAATAACTGAGCCTTATTTTGTTGGACAAATTATTGTAAACACTGGGACAAGCAAAATACACAATCTCATTTGTGGCAGCCATTCCCTTACTTGAAATGCTGTGATTTAAATTATTAAACTCATCTACAGTGGGCAAGAGCCTTAAATTACAACCCTGACTAACACTGTAGGACTGTAGGATCTTTGAATTAGGCCTTTGCACCTCTCTAGGTGGAAAACTAATTGTCATAAGTAGTCCATAATAATGCATTCACATAATCCTTAAACAACACTTGGCAAAAACATGTATAAAAAATTGAATGAGTATTTTACGATAATCGGAAGCTTAATTGCAAAACACATTTATAAACCCAAAACATACTTAATTGCTTCATTTTTTTTAATTCTGTATTAGTTCACAACACACCTGCAGTACCTTTCTGTCCCACCAGGAGGCCACAACTCACTGAATGACAGGTTTGAAATGGGATTAAAAAATCATAAAGACAGTGAGAAGGGAGACAGCATTGATCCTTATCAGAAGAGGTGTCAAACCCCCTGCCCGTGGGTCACTTGTGTATATTATGATAACATTTTAAGCTTATATTATCCCATCCCTACTTGTTTTTTCACAAAATGTTGGATGTTTTTCCACTTTAATGGCCCCCTCCTGGCCAGACTTAGCACTCAGTGGCCCCCCAGGTCATTTAAGTGTGTGGTGTAGTATCCACTCTGTGATAATGATGAGATATGCATGTATTTCTTAGAATAACACACACCACTACTAAGGATAACAGCATCAAATCTGTGCCAGATCACCTGTGATGAGAAACTGGTAACAAACCAGATGCAAACATAAACAGGTCTCTCATTCCATTCTACTCTCATTCCACGTAGCCACAACTGAGAGAGTCAGACTATCAAGCTGATTATACTCCTAAATTCAAGTTAGAAGTTGATAAATTTTGATTATTTCTTTGCAGTTGTTGAGAGACAGCAAACAGCACCAGAAAAAAATTGCTGCTGTTTCCTGCTTCTGGAATATGCCTGAGACGAATTAGAGGCCTATTTTAACTGGTAAAGTAGAGTCTAATCAAATCTACAATCATATGCCATCCTTAAAAGTAAACATGGATACATGTCATGATACATTTTGTGATGACACACTTTGTGTGTAGAGAAACCACAAATAAAGTCACAGTCACATATTTGCGTATTGACTTTGGAAGTATGCAAGCTGAAACTGAACTGTCAACTTTCCTGTTTCTCACACTCACACACTCTACACTTTACCAAACAATATGCCATGCCATTTTAGGTGAATACGTTGTTTAATCAGTGAAAGAATGAATCAAACATACTGTGGATCATGACATGCAGTTTCTCAAAGGCATATCCTGCAATTACATTAAACTGACCTTTAGTTTCAATTAAGGCTAAACTAAATGTGGGTTTCACTTCAGATGTGTCTGGAACCAGTCTATCAATGGCTTTTGTTTAGGATCTATTCTGTCAAAGATTCATTCAATATGGGAAGATTGTTAAATAACATTAGTTTAGCCTAGAGGTACATGAATTGCTTGCATAATAATTTGATAGAAATAATAGAATAAGGAAGGGATATGGTTTTAATTCTCAACAATATTGTCTTCTGCTGTTTCTGTTGGTGAAGAGTTTCCACAGGTCTCCACTCATAACATCCTGTTGATTTGGAGAAATGTCTATAACGTGTTATAAGTTCTCAGTAAATTAAACCACTCACGTGGGTGTGGTGACGCACAAGGAGCGCTTCATACTTTAATGTCTGTCTCAAAACAAAGGACTTACCAACACTCCTTACTGCACCTCCTTTCATCAGTAGTTCATAATGTCAGGAAATTGATACTGTGCTCACAACTCCATGCGTTTAAACCAATGTTTTACTTGAATTGATTGTTTGTAATAAGTTTCTTGTATTTGTGATATTCATTAAGACGTGTGCTACTGACCTGTTGGCCAGGTCAGTACTCACTCAGGTCAGTTTCACCTGGTTAAATAAATGATTACTTTAAATCATAATGTTGCAGGCATGTTGTACCCTGCATACAATATTTATATTTAAGTGTAATGCAACTGGGAATTAATAAGAAAGTAGTTTCACAATTCAGTGTGCTCAAAAACTGACCAGAGTCAGTCAAGTCATCTCAGAAACAAGATATATAATATGATATTCAGGATGGTCAGATAAGATCTTATCGGATGTCACTTGAAGTGGCCCCAGGTAAGGACACGTGATAGGCGGGCCTGAAACCATGACAACGCCATTAGGGTGTGGCTTAATAATACCACTGTGATAAGCGGTAGAAAGCTAGGAGGACCTGTATAATTGACCTCTTTATTGTTAACATTTTCAAGCCAAGAATTGTATTTGGTGTTTGACGCGTGACAAATGTAATAAAACAAGGACATTAGCAGACATTAGTCCGCTGCATGTGCTCTTCAGACGGAATGTGCCGGCAGTTTCATCCTGAGGTAAGACCATTAAAGGCTGAGTGTTTTTAGCTAGCTACACAACTCGGCAGGTGACGGCTCTCATCTGTGACAACTCACACGTAACGTTCGCAGACTCGTCACTTACCATGTGCTGCTGTGATGCTGCTACGTGTCACTGTTACACACCATCGTTTCTTGCGGGGTTGAAAAGTGTCTCGTTTGCTTATTTGAAAGTGTTAGCGTTAGCTTACCTGCTCACGAGCGCTCAGAAAGCGACTCCACCGCTAAAGTCTACCTGTATGAGTGAGTGAGTGAGTGAGTGTCCACTGAACAAACACCGTTTTCTTTGATTACTGTAAGATTATATAATGGTACGAGTTCTAGTAGCCTGATATGAATGGGGTCTTTGTGATGATAATACGTTTTTTGTGGGTTTACAACTTCCTCTTTGCGTTCAGTGAGTCAAATTGATAATCAGGTTTATTGCCAGGCAAAGTTTACACATTACTAAGAATTTGCTCTGTTCAGTGGTGCGCATATAGAGAGAGACAGATAAATAATACGAAGAAAATAAACTAGAAAAGAGTAAGAGAAAGATTGATTTACTACAGAGTGAATATAATTAACAAAGTAGTGCAAAACTGTCAGAAAGAGGATAACAAAGGTAGTGCAATATGAAAACTATAATCTGTCAGGCAAAGAGTAACAATTGTCAGTCTATCAAAAGAGAAATTAGGACACTTATGCAGCAGTTTATGGGGTCAGAGGTGACAGACAGAGGAGAGTTATGGCACATGATTGCAGCCAATCACCTTCTCTTCTTGTTGAAGAAATCAGCTGTAGAGGGGAAAAAAAAATTTTGTGTCAGGGGAAGCAACACAAATCGATTGTGTCTAGGGCGAGGTGGGTCAGCTGCAATCTTACCTGCACATCTTAGCACGTCTGGAGGCGTGCAGGTCCCAGAGACTGCAACAATCATCTCAGCAAAGCGAATAATACGCTGCAGTCTGGTCTTGGCCTTAGCTTTCAATGTCAGAGCTCAGTGTCTACAGTGGGATTGAACAGTTCAGTATGACACACTGATGTTCCAAACTTGTTGACCAACTTTTTATTGATTTTTGTCACATAAAGTAGTCCTATACAGTGTAGTAACTTTAAGAAGAATTCTTGTTAATGGCAACAGCAGAAGAAAATAAATTAACTGTATTGCCTTGCAAAATTAAAAACATTAAAAAATGAAACATCACCAAACAGACACACAACATGAATGAATCAATGAATACTGTATATATAGATGTGAAATTCACTTTGCATGAGATTACATTTCCCTATGAGAGTAAACAGAATAGGTGTTTTTTTCCTATCATATTCCATATTTATGCAAGATACTGTCATATGGATTACGTTTCTGAAATTATTCAGCCCCTCAGGAGCCTCAGGAGAGCGCCACTGGAATATAGTCTGATTAGCAGCAGTAAGACCTGCTAATATTATCTTCTTGAGGACTTGAAGTCTGTTGCATTGGGATTGGGGGTACCACAATATTTCTTTGACCAAATATTTGGCCCCTTTGGTCCAGGAATCTGAAAATGGGGGCATTTTCAGAACACATGTAGGTATGTGCTAAATTTTTAGCAGTGGTATTCAGACAACTTCAGACAAATTCATATCATTGTATTACAAATTGCGAATGTATTCACTGAAAAATTATCATTACAATATTAGATAAATATTTGTATGTATTTATTTACCGTTGACACACCCAAGGGCACGGGACATTTAAAACACACAGGTGTGGTGTTTGGGCTTTTCCTTGCAGCTTTGTCTGTCAGTGGTTTGCAACACTGTACGGATGGTGACAGCTGGATCATGTGCCATTTAGACTATGTGTTTCAATTTGCCTCCTTTACATTATGTTGTATTGCTCAAGGTTATAGTAAGCCAGATGGATCTTCACACCACATCTGACCATATTACATACATGTCAGCACAGTTTTCAGTTGCTTAATTTTTTCCCACAATGGCATGTTATAACATGAGTTCAGAGTCACTTAGGAATCAGGTTCTGTAAATGTGTATGTGGGGAGAACAGAGGCATGTAATGACACGTTTTTATTTCTTCTATCTTTTATTATTCCAGCAGTGAAGCCCATGACAACAAGTCGTTCCACAGGAATGAGGCAAGAGCAGGAATTCCCAATGTTGTTCATTGTGACTGCTGTATAGAGAAGGGGCAGAGGCATGGCCTTGCAGGTCTCTCCCTTTAGTAACTGCTTTGTTGCCGGTGTCCATGCTGTGGGATGGGCATTCATCGTGCCTTGTTTCTGGTTTCTTGATCGCCTCCTTGCTGTGTGCAAGACCACCACCCTTGAGAAAACGCAGAGCCTGGAGCAGGAATGTTATCTCCACCCCCTCAAGGTCTTTTTTGGATCTATCACCTTCTTTATTCTTTTTCTCATAACAGCCCCCTTGGCCTTCCTGGGCCTTCTGTTATGGGCTCCTCTGCAGGCCTGCCGCAGACCCTTTTACTACCACAAAGAGGCACCATCCTCACCAGAGCAGGAAATGCATAAGGGCTTCGAGCTGGAAGGAAAGGCATCATTTGGCTTTGCCACAGCCAATCTGTGTCTTTTGCCCGACAGCCTGGCTCGCTTTAACAACCTCGGGCACACTCAGCATAGGGCAACTGCCATTGCTCAGCGCATTGTGGAGGGCGTGCGTCGACCTCATATCCGCATCTTTGTTGATTCCCCAAGCAGCTGTGGTACACGCAGCCCCTCGAGCACCACACTCCCTATAACTAACTCCCATACATATGGGGCTACAGATAGACAGGCCCCAGCCCCCATAAATCCACATTCAGAGGAAGGACATACTTCTGTCTCAAAGTCTAATAATCATGTTGTCTGTGTGCCCTGTGATGATACGGAAAAACCCTTAACTGAGTCTTCACTCCTCAATTCCAACCAGAATTCTAACCAACAGGGTCAAACAGGTCATCGTAGCGCCCCCCGAGCTTTGCTCTCACAGGGTCTGCTCCAGCAGGACGATGTTCCCTGGGAGGTGTCGTCAATGTTTCCAGCCAATGTGGATATACTGTGCCTGGAGGAAGTGTTTGATAAGAGGGCAGCACAGAAACTCACCGAAGTACTAAGACCCATGTTTGGACACATACTGTATGACATTGGTGTGTATGCCTGCCAGCCACCATGCAGATGTACTGCTTTTAAGTTCTTCAACAGCGGTCTGTTCCTGGCCAGCCGATTTCCTGTGCTCGATGCTCAGTACCACTGGTTTCCAAACAGTCGTGGGGAAGACGCACTGGCTGCCAAAGGCCTTCTTTCTGCAAAGGTATTTTTCTTCATATTATGTATTGAGCCACTATCAAGCATTGTCTTTGTCCTCTTAGGTTTTGTAGAATTTCGGTAAATTAGGCTGACTTGACTAGACTGAAAAATATTGTTAAAATGCTGAATGATGTTTTTGATATTTTAAGGTGCTAATTGGTCAGAATAAGAAACGGAAGCAAGTGGTTGGATATTTTAACTGCACGCACCTTCATGCACCTGAAGGCAAGTCACATCTTCTGATTCGTTCTAAACGGAATATTTCTCTAACATTTTCTCAGAAGACAACTTGTTTATGATATCTCTTTCTTATCAGGTGAGGGGGAAGTTCGCTGTGAGCAGCTGAACATGGTTACCAAGTGGATTGGTGATTTTCAAGCTGCCAGTAGAGAGCCTGACGAGGAGGTGGTTTTTGATGTGCTTTGCGGTGATTTTAACTTTGACAACTGCTCACCTGGTGTGTTTGTGTCTCTGACAAGTTAAGACAATGTAAATATTTCCTTGGAAGCCTTGTCACCACAAATACCTATATATGTTTATTTGTTTGTATAGATGACACCTTGGAACAGAATCATTGTCTCTTTGAGGAGTACAGAGATCCTTGCAGGGCAGGGCCAGGAAAAGAGAAGCCCTGGGTCATTGGTTTGTTGCATTTCAACCCATTTATCTCCAGTAAATGTTGCATACTGATATTATCTGTTTTCATTCCAAGTATTGCAATTGTTTTCTTTCAAAGGTACTCTACTGGAGCAGCCTACATTATATGAAGATGACGTAAATACTCCAGAGAATCTGCAAAGGTACACTTGGTTTTGTTGTCTTGTGTATTAATGTGATGTAAACTGTATTTCTCATTCAGTTTATTGTGTTGAATGACATGAAAACCTGGTCTATCTTCTCTTTGTCTTTATAGAACGTTAGAAAGTGAAGAGCTGAGAAAGCAGTACATCTCCCCACCTGTTCCTACAGAGGGCTCTCCATTGGTTTACCCTGAGACTGGCCAGCCTTGGGTCGGACGTCGGATCGACTATATGCTGTACCGTGAAAGCTCCATTTCAGAACACTGCCGAACAGTACGTGTCCCTGTGTGTTTTTTTTACACCGTCTGCTCCTGTCCTCCTCTTTTTATTTATTTTTGTCTTTGATAAGATAATAAGATAAGATAATTATCTTTATTTATTAGTCCCACAATCAGTCAGTTCGTGGACACAAAATGTATGCATAAATAATCATCCACTAAATAATAAGGCATCATGGAACTCTTTTTGTCTCCATCTAGGAAATTGAGGAAGTGACCTTTATAACCCAGCTGGCTGGCCTCACAGACCACATCCCTGTGGGCTTGAGACTGAATGTAATAATGGACCCTGACTGTGATGATTAATGAGGACTGATGTGAACAAAGCTTCACATTCAAACAAAGGGAACAATATGTACACAATGTACTTTGCTCTGTTCAGTTCAATTGTTTACACACTAGTAAATGTACTGACAATATACTGACCAATAACATTATGCCTTAGGTGAAATCTATATGGGTTTGATTGGAATTTTATAATGTATCCAATTTTATGCATTAGTTTTTCTTAAGCCAGAGGTATTGCTTTTGTAAAACAACACAATTTGTACATCAATTTATTGTCCTATATAAATAAAGAATTAATTTTACACTGCTTTTATTTAGTCATCGATCATGAGGTGCATTATTTGATCTGTGTCAGTCAGTTACAATTACACAGCAGAATAGGCCTTTGAAACAACACAGTTAGTCAATTCAGTCAATTCAGTCATATTTGTGATTTTTCTGTGTTAACTTAAAAAACTAACAATTTTATATCTTAAGTTGACATCCTTGCATTAGAGTACAAGTTAATATTTTTGATGGTATATCGTGTGATAATGCTCCATCTTGTTTTAATTTATAACAGAAAATATTTAAATTTATTAACAAGAATATTTAAAAATGATTGCAAATTAAATTCAACAAAATCATTAGCAACATTGCAAAGAAACTGCTGCTCATTGTGATCATTTAAATTGCAGAATACACAAGCAATAACGTGTGTAAAAAAATAAATAAAAAGTACTTTCACTTTCAGATTTTGGACGCAAAATGCAATTTCCTGCCTTGTAAAAAGCAGTATTCTCTCATACTTTCGGATTGCGGAGTTCATTAGCGTGTGTGACCAGTAGGCTGTGCTCTTCACGTATGTCTGACTGGACCAGACACCAACAAAGAAGCCGTATGAGCCAATCAAAAGCCAAGGACGAGAGTCACTTCCTGTTTTTAGCTTAGCTTTACCTTCAGGAGACGCCGAGCGTTGTCATTGACAAGTTTAAATCATGAGTGTATTTAACAGCTGTAACAAGCTGGTGTCAACAGTATTTAAAGGGAGCGTTTTACTGAGAGACACCGGTGTTTTTAGAGGCGTTTGTTCGATTAACCGACACCAATGTCATAGTCTGCGTTTGCCTCGACATTTGACACTGACTTCAGCCTCATGTCTGCAGCGGCCTCACGTTTTCACCTGTCATGTAGACTCAAGAAGATGTTATTCAGAAGTGTTCGGTGAAAGGCAAGAGGAGTCACCTGAGACGAACAGCCACAGCACATCCCACAGTCAAAGTAAGCTATTTAGTGTCCTGAAGCGAGTCGATCAGTCAAGGAAGTACCAAGGGTTCTATGAATATATATTATATATATCATATATTGTGATTATTTTTCAAATGTAACAATCCTTTTGTTGAAAATAAGTAAACAATCAATTGATGAAATACTATGACTTCATTCAGTGTGCGATTAAAGTCACAAAACAAGAACATATTAATACAAATGATGAGTATTGTTGCAGCTATGGTTGCTTTTAATAGTTGATAATCTGTGTTGCTTTGTTAGGTGTTGACTGTTTCAACAGTGTGTGGAAAAACACTCTTGTGTCTTGTGTAGACACTGCTGAGCCACACTCAATGCTTAGATTTACATCCATCTTCTACCGCTTTATCCACATGAGGGTCACGGGGGCGCTGGTGCCTATCCCAGCTGACATAGGGTGAAAGGCAGGGGTACAGGTCGCCAGTCCAACACAGGGCCACATGGGGACAAACAACCATCCACTCTCACACCTACAGTCAATTTAGAGTGTCCAATTTGTCTAATCCTCAAATCTGCATGGTTTTGGACTGTGGGAGGAAACTGGAGAACCCAGAGAAAACCCACACACAGGGAGAACATGCAAACTCCATGCAGAAAGGTCCTGAACCCTGGTCTGCTTAAATATTGTCAGACCAAATGTTTTCCTTTTTGTTTCCTTTAGAAACCTCAAACTCTTTCACCCTTGATGTGCTGGTGTCTCTACTGCGTCAGGAAAATGCCGTGGACATGTGTGTGATCAAAGTTCCAGACCAGATCAAATATGCCGAGTACTTCATTGTCGTTAGTGGTGTTTCGCCGAGACACCTCCGTGCAATGGCACTTTATGCCGTCAAAGTGGTAATTTAAATAATAAAAATAATAATCTCACTGGATTAGCATGTGTCTAAACTGTTTTGTAAATTCACACAAGTTATTCTTTTCCTACAGTACAAGTTTCTGAAGAAAGATGGAGATCCAAATGTGAGGATAGAAGGGAAGGACACAGATGAATGGATGTGCATTGACTTTGGTATATAAAAGCCAGATATTCTATATATATCACTTTGTTCACGTGAAAAGGTGTTAATATAATTATTATTATTAATAACTGTTTGTCTTTACCTCAGGTAAAATAGTTGTTCACTTCATGCTGCCAGAGACCAGAGACGAGTATGAACTGGAGAAACTCTGGACTCTCCGCAATTATGACGAGCAGCTGAGGAGCATCCCCGCTGAAAAGCTTCCAGAAGACTTCATCTATGATGTTGACGTCACCAAGTGACAACACAACACAAATCATCCAGGTTTTTCATGGACTTTGCCAATTAATGTAAATGTTGGAATCATTCTGTTCCTATTCCTGAGAGGAGAAACACTTTAACTTTGAGGATTTTGACTTGTATTCCACATAATTTGACCTTCAGAGGTTATCATATCTGCAAGTTAAGTTGCATGTTTTTAAGCTTGCTGCTAAAAAGTGGTTAAACATTTTGATGTTCAAAAATAAATAGTTTTCTACTGTTGAAGATCCTTTTGAAATTCTCAATATTTTGGGTTTTACTAAGCCTTGTTTACTGGAAAGTATTCAGATATTTATTAGAATAATTTTATTGCATTTCTGTTATGTGAAGATGTGACTAATTTTGATCAAATTGACTGTTGTTTCTCCATATAAAGGTTATATAAGGAGACAGGTTCACATTTTACACACTGAACATGTTTGCTTTGGAGACTTTTGTCTCCTTTATTAACATTTGCACCAACCAGAGGCTTAAGTGCAGTAGGAAACACATGTAAAAGTACAAGTTTTACAAATTCTAGAAGGAAAATCTACACAGAAAGTGCATACAAATACATAAAATACATGCCTCTAAAAACTCTAGAAAAGGAAATATTCAAATAAACCCTCAGAATGAACTGGGGGACACGTGCTTCAAATGAATGTACAATTTAAGGGCTATATGTGGCCTGTAGGCTGCGAGGTCTCAAATTCTATTTTCGGGGGGATTTTCCAAAAGAGCACCAAAATGAGCCACTCCAGTTCATGCTTCGTGTTACTCGAAGAGCTTTTATATTCTGTTACTGCAGAGTCTTAGTAATCCAATCTATCTATGTTGTCATTTTACTAAATCACAATGAAATGTGCTGATTACAAAGTACACACAGGACCCTTAAAACTACCACGCAAGTGACCATTCTGTGTCACTGGATTGCTGTAAATCCTGCTGCATGAGAACATTAACTAAATGTAAAAATCTAACAAAGACACAGATGCCTGACGACCTGATAACGAATCTCAGCAGCTTCACATAATGGAGTTTACAGCAATACAAAGTCGGCGATTCTCAAAGAATACATCGACCCCTTTTGCCCCAAACTGTATGAAAGCAACTGTTTTCTGGTGGATAAGTCATTTGGCACAGTGGGAAAACTGAAATGAAAGACTCAAGCTGTTTCTGTGGCTAATGTTGTGATTCACATTTTCCCAACAGTCACTGATGTTCAGATTTATATCATTTAATATTTTCCATATAGTATAAATCACAATGCTTTACATGTGTGCATTCAATCATATGATTTATGTTGCGCTGAGAATGGATGTGCTGTTCAATGAGTGTACAGCTGGCTAGGAATAAAACATTTATTTCTGATATCCCTCAACCCCCAGAATATAGAATATTAGAATATCCAGTGTGAGTACTATTGAACCAACAACGCACATGAAATGACAAATTCCAGTTCATGAGATCTGGTGAAAGAAATGCAGGGGTGGATCCTGCATGTTGTGAGATGAGTGCATGAGTGAGAAACCGCTTGAATTTAATCACTTCTGCAAAAACACCTGCAGTCCACGAAATGAATGCTCAGTGCTGCTGCCCCCCTGTGGTACTGACTAGATGCAGTAGAAAGAAAGATTTATTTTAATCAGTGCAATCATGGATGAACACTTTTCAGATTAGTATCTTTTTAATCACATTAAATGACTGACTTTTTATAATTAAACAAATGAAGATTCAGTCCTCTGCATTGACGGTGTTCTAGTTTTTATTTGCACAAAAATGGGTAATAATATCAGCCTGTGTCCTGCAGGTGGGCTGATGCTTAACAACTGTCACAGGTTTTGTGTTGGTGGTGGGAATTTATGAAGAGTAGAATCAGACATGACACCTTAAGGACACTGTGTGATTTCACCACCTGGCCCTCATTGTTTTGGAAAGGTGATGTGTGCTTTGATGCAAAGTATTTAAATGAGATACTTAATCATTCTCCGAATTCCACATCCATTATTTCACAAGTAAAAGTGATGAATGATTCTTCATTATGCAAAACTCCAAGTAGTAATTCTTGGAGTATCCAATAATTATCCAGTAATTTTGCACCAACAGTTAGGTGTGGGAGTGACTGTAGGATGAGCATCAATCAATATGATTTTATTTAAAATAACACAGAACGTAAACACCTAGTTCCAGTGTACAACGTGAGACAGAAAGTTTGTATTTTTTTGTCGTACTTTCACTGCAAAGTCTGTGCCGTTGTACTGTCACATGACTGCTGCAGGAAACGACACAACCGATCTACTGTCTGTTGAGTGCTCTTCAAAGAAAGTAGTTGTCATTAAAAGACATCTTGCCATTAAGTGGGTGAAAGCTTTTTGTGCCCTCGATCAAGTGGAATTGAAAGTCTTAGGTGTTTGCCCCAATTTCCTGTTCTTTTTGTACGGTTGTTTTGAGGCTTCGCTCGCTGCTCTGGTCTCCTTGTTTTGTAGTCGTCACCCAGTGGAGTTTCAAGTACAGCTGTCAGGCTAACATTGCATTTATTCAGATTAGATTTATAGTATTTACATTGACAAAAGTTCTTCCTTTGATTTCTAACATCTGGGTTATATATTTCAGGTCACTGATGCATAATTAAATGAATGAGAATCACTTTTTCTTAATGAACACGCCCCCCTCTGTACATCTATTTTATCTGAACGATCATCTGGGGCATCCTCACATTTTTCAACTTAATGTGAAAACAGCAGACCACCGTTGGCCACTTTGAGTTGTGCATCATCAGTTTTAATGAATCCTGTTGTGCTGTTTGTGACTCTTAAAAGTGGACTGGCTAAATTAAGTTTTAGACTTGCTTGACCAGAGATGCTCTTCTCTATTCTCCAAACCTGTTACCATGTTAAATGGTGAAACGAGAATCAGTGATGTGGGTTTATGTGCAATTAAATGCATTTACATCGTAATGAATGTTATTTAACATACATATCTGTGGTGGTGTAAATGAGGAAGAATGTCATCTAAGCACACATTAAATCTTCATTAAATGTGTAATGCAGCTGATGGTAATCCTGCTAATAAATTCAGAGTCTCTGCTCTGTAATCTGCTCATCCAGTTAATTTTAAACGAGGTTGCTTTGTTGCTGGGGAAGTGCAGAAACCACATAATCACATTGACGATGGGTGGACATCACATAGTGTTACTTCGCGTGTTTGTACATAGAAAACATCACCTCCCATAAGGCCATTTCTGCACTTTCTTAGATATAATAATAATTCTGCATAAAACAGTTAGCAGTATATTATAATCATCAACAACACTGATGCCACATGTTTTGGTCTTCTTCACCACTTGTGTAACAAAGTACCTCCCATCAATTTCACTGCCCTGCCATCAAAGACTACTAAACTAATGAAGCAGAAGATGTCTCTCAAGAGCTCCCTAAAAGTGAATGAAACTACCCTCCCTCCCCACGCGACTGTATAAAACTGGGGCAGTGTTAGGAATCTGACAGAGGTGCCTTGAACCGCGGGAAAACCAACAGCAGCAGTGTCAACTGTCACGTTGCGGTGTAAGCCAAATTTTCTTGACAGTTTTTCAGTGAAAATCCTCATTTTTTTGATTGACAGTAAGTATTTGTGTATGTTTTACAGTTTATGAACTTTAGGGGCATCAGTACAATCATCAGTCTTGACTTCTGATTTTGCTATTGGGACAAAATATGCATTTTGATTATTCATTTTCCCAGTGATCCAGGAATCGCTCAGAACAGGGATGTTGCTGGGTATACTGGCTCTCTGCCTGATGGCTTGTATCCACTCTGGCACAAACGCATATCCAGCCAAGCCTGCCAGTCCCCGGGAAGGGGCACCACCTGAGGACCTTGACAAGTATTATTCTGCACTAAGACACTACATCAATCTCATTACAAGACAGAGGTTAGTGACAGAGGTTTTGACTTTCTATAAAATGTTATATGTTAAGGAAATGGCACGCTGAGATGTAGTGACATGCTTTTATTGTGCGTAGGTATGGGAAAAGAGACACTCCAGACACTGTGTTTTCAGATGTGATGGTGAGGGAAAGCACAGAGAACATTCCAGGATTTAACTATGTCAGGTAAATTATTTCATCATCATCATCATCATTATTATTATTATTTATAATGTTGCTATTGTATGTAAGTTGTTGTAGCACGACCCTGGCTTTCTTAAACCTGGAGTAGAACCCTAATTAATGTTTTGTAAACCTTAATTTTGAAAAATATCTCCTGTGATAAAGGTCATTCAGTTCATTCAAAACATGCTTGAGAATTACATACACGGTGTACGAGTTAATCTAATTTGCTAATATATACGACTAACTTTCAGCCAACCCAAATACCAAATACCAATGATAACAAAATCTGACAGACATAAAAACAACAAGCATGTGATATTAAGTTGAGAAAACTGTAATTCATAATGATTTTAAGGTGGTGATATTGGATTCTAATATTCACCTTTTTCTAGTATGTATGTATGTATGGACAAGACACATCTTGCATAGGTTTTAATGTTAATCCGAAACTCACGTTTGACTTCTTTAAGTTACAGATATAATGAGCTGCCATTGTGGTGATCCTGCTGGAGCTGTCATACTGAGGCCGACTGCTACAAAGATCCTGCCTGTCTCTTACGGACATGAAATTAACTTGTGCTGCATGGAATAAACCTTGCATAATCGTATTAGTGTGGTGTGTAATGTTGCCAGTGCTGCAATTGAACTCATTTGGGTCTTGCAGGACTAACTAAATTAGATAGTGTAGTTTCTTTAGTGTTGCTCTGTTGAACAAGGTCTTGTGTCGGTCACTTGATGACTAACAGTGCTCTCTACTGGTGCACTGGCATCTTCACCCGCAATACATCACGTCTCATGTTTGCTGCTGATATTTCATTGAGGTGGGGTAAAATGTGTCCTGGATAAATTAGAAGCAAATCACAACATAACACTGAATATTTGGTCAACTCACATGGTTCAATTTACCATAACTACTGAGGAAGATTCATTTCAGCTGAACCACTAGGTGAGGTGATCAGAGTATAACTTCAAAGCTTCAATTTGTCCCACTAATTAATGTGTTGTATATGTGGTGGGTGTAGCCCACAATTCCTTATATACTGTATGTTTGTTTGACTTGGGGGCAGAAACATGTGGTTGCAGATGTTTTGCCTAAATGTGCTTTTATTGTGCCGGGACACTCTTGCAAAAGAGATTTTTAGTTTTAATGACTTGTATTCCTAGTTATATAAAGGTTAAAAAAAAAAGTTAAACAGTTTGTCATAAGCAGTAGAGTATTTTGTTTTTATTCTCCACTGACAGTGAATATTGACAGACATTCAATAAAGCATTTTAACCCAACAACCCTGGTGACTGGTCAAATTTATACATAAATATATTTTATATAAGACGCTCATGTGGAGGATAAAGCGGTAGAAAATGGATAGATGGATCATTTACATAAACATATACAGTATCTTCACTGGTTCAATTATTAAAAGTAACATTCATAGTTGTAGAGATTGTGGCATAAATACTAAGTATTATCTTATTTAGTGTTAGTGGTCCCTTATAATATACAGTATGTGTTGATGTTTTTATGATACAGATGGTCTTGTATGTTGTGTGTTTGGCTGTGTTGAGGATGTACTGTTTGGCAAGTTGAAATCCCAGCAGACAAATACAAATGACACTTAGGTCACATCACTACCATTCACAGCAAAAAAATAAAAGATAAAAATACAGCATTTTTATGTGTGTCACCCCCAGGAATCTCTTAAATTGTACCGTTTGTTGTCAATGAAATGGGATTTTCGCTTTTGCTGTTTGGTGTAATAAAATTAAAGCTTTTAATACAGTCAGGTCTAAATTAATTGTCATTTGTTATTTGTCTCCATATGAAAAGTTTGTATTAAAAAACACTGCAGTAAAGTGTCCGAACCAGGCAGAGACGGTCACTGAGGTTTAAACCCGTGGTGGGTCGTTGTGTCAGACAGATAAACACAGTTTAATAAAACAACAAATGCAGTTTGTTTATTTTCTAATTCATTCATTTCCTTGTGCCTTTGGGCTTTCAATAACATGTGTAGGTGGGCTGGGTGGAATTCTAAGAGCTAGAAACCTGTACGAGAGAGAGCGTGTGTGTGTACGTGTGCTGAGGGAAGAGGCGCAGTCACACTGACTGACTCCCTGGGAAAAACTGGAAAACTTTGAAATGAAGGAAACCATGAAAGCGTGACTGGAGTATACTGTGTTACTTAGGTAAAGTATCATTACTTAGTTTCTCTGGACAGTTGAGCGACAACACGGGACCCGGTAGTCTATCGGCTCAGCTAGCCTAAGCTAGCTTAGTTTGAGCCACATTTACAGTTAGCTACTCATTGGCTAACTAACTGGTCTTGTCGCCAAATGTAACTAGTAACTTGTATTTTGTAAGAAAACGGGCTATTTTAGTGAAGTTGCGCGTTTCTGTGCTGTTTGTCACACTGAAAGACGCCTCGCACGTGTTAGCGCTTACTAGTGTTAACTATTATTAGCAATGCTAACTTGTCCTCAATGCGCTACAAACTAGCAACACTTGGCTGTAACTTGGCTCGGGACAGAAACAAGGTGGATTGAATGGTTATATTGTATTCGACATCACACAACTACAGTACACAAAACCCACAATTAATATTATTTAATTAGTATTTTCTTTGGGTAATTGTGCGCTACTGGCCAGTTGTCATGTTTGGAAGTGGCTACACGTGCGCATGCAGACGTAATGACAGTATTTATTAACCTCATTGAGGTTGATACTTTTATGAGATCTTGTTAAAACTAGTTTTCACTAACATTTCACCACCACGTGCACCGAGAGCTCACCTCCCACCAGACCGCTCCTCAATTCAGACCTTATGCCTCCACCCTCCTGGGTGTGTGTTTTTTTTATTTAAAAAGGGACAAAGCACATTCGTAAAAGTGTCGGGTTAGAAAGCAGAAACCTGGTTTACATTCGTAGTCCCTTTTGGCAGGTGCTAAAAGACAAAGAAAACAACATAAAAGAAAAACAATAGCTCCATTCATTGAGACCCGGCTTTTAATTTTCCAACTAATGATGAATCTTGTTGCTCATGTATTAACTGACAGTAGATACCTTGTATTGCTGCACAATATTAAGAAAACATGCAATATGTGATAACATTGTTGAATACTATGATTATAGTTTTACTTGCAGTAAATAAATAGTATATTGTGTAAATGTTTCTGTTTTTGGTTTGCTGCATGTACAATACAGTCTAAATATACATGACAAACAAAGCATGAATAGCCTTTGTTGAAGTGTAGTTTTTTTTATTCATTCCAGTTTTCTTTTTAAACAAAATGTCCCCTATACATTGATTCTGTAGTTACAGCCTAGAATTTTGATCCTTTAAATCCACACAAAACACTCTACATTCACTCCTTTCTGGGGCCTGATCAGACTTGAGGTAGTAAAGAGTCTTTTTAAACAGAGATTGGTCATGTGACTGACTTGGATAATGAGAATGGCTGCATTACAACACCACTGAATGAACAGGAAGTTCCTGGGCAATGAAGGCACTCTTGGGGTGGAGAGAAGCTCAACAGCATGTGCTGCCTTTATCTGTTCTGTACCCAGGAGGGATTTTAGGCTGTCAGGGACAATTATATCAAATAATGTGTTTTTTTGATTCCCCCTTTATCTCTGTGGTTTAAAGGTTTCACATGAGTGTTTTGTAGAAAACATGGGGCTCCGTGTCGGAGTGGTGCACTGATGATTTGAATGCAGTTTGTAGGTGAGTTGTTTTTATGTTTGCCCTTTGATTTTGTTTGTTGATCAGGAGTTTGTTAAATGTTTTGGACACATGGTGTTTTACTGCTTGGAATTTAGAGTTAAACAAGGTGGATCTATGCTCAAAATGTCCATGCTAATATTTGTCCACCCATCCATCAGGGGAATTGCTGAACCATTTCTGTCTCTGTTGGGACAGCATGTTTGTACAGTGAGTTCTCCGGGGCAACACTGTGTGGAAAAAGCACAGCATTTAGTCAGAGGGAGAGAAGAATAATTTTTAATCATTTGCATTGTCAGTCCCTTAATTCACATGTTTGCGTACATTAACAAGTGTAAAACAATAGTTTTGTCCCATTTTGTATCACCAGTCTTTTATATCTACATGAGTTATGTAGCAAAACATGTTTTTGTTTGGTTCAAATTTCTCTCTGTAGGTTTCCTACCTCCTGCAAAACATTTTGCTGTCGTGAGCTGAGGAAACATGACTGTGGCCAATGCAAAGTCTGGCTCAGGTAAGTTGTCACTGGCAAAAACCCCCACTAGTATTGTGCACAGTTGTCTGTTGCAATGTTGTTTGCAAAATTTTGACATTTAATTACCATTTGAACAGTGCTGTGTCGACTGCCCAGAAATAGTTGTGTGGGTGTGTTCCCCATTGCCAAAGAACACTCATATTGTCCCTCTGTCAAATACAAGAACAATTCCTTGCAAAAATAAAAACTTATTTTCAACACATTGCTTTGTTCAACAATCAAATGTTAACATTTGTTTCTATGAACATATCAGGCCTGTAATATAATATAAAAATATAAAAGCTTGTTTTCTCTAAAAGAAAACACACCACACATCCTGTTTTAATGGGAAAAGATAGAAAATAATATTTTGTGAAATTTTAGTTTAGACCAGTGTATAATAATACTATTAAAGGATATGTCATGCTTTTTAGGCAGACCCAGTTAAAATGATGTGTCTTGCTGTGTGCGCTCAGCCTCCACAAGGCAGTTTTGTTAGTTGAACAATTCCTTTGTGACTCTCTGTGCTTGTTGCTGCCTGCATTGGAAATGAGGCATTCTCTGTGAATTAGCCCATTGATTGGCTCTCCAGTTTGTTGTTCTTTCCTTGTAAGCTATGCTTTTCTGTTTTTCTATTTGCTTGGAATATTAATTATTTGCATTTTTAGCAGCATTTGTTTGACACTATTATCACATTTCTGCCTGCATTCATAAAGGAGAATATTCCAAGCTGAAAGAGGTGTGGTTGGGAATTCTGAGACCAGTCTCTGTTTTTCAGCAATGCAGCAGGTATTGGACAATCTTAAAGGCCTGCCATCGGGCATGGAAGCCAAAGATATCGACCTCATCTTCCTCAGAGGCATCATGGAGAGTCCCATCGTCCGTTCCCTTGCGAAGGTAACGCAAATTCAAACTCCTGCTACTCCTGTGCTCTGTCACATTACACACACACACACACATGCTTGCACAGAGTCATGATCTCATAAGTTGGTCAGTAAGTTGTAGCTATAAATGAAATGAGCAAATGTCACTGAGGACATGAAGGTTTATACATTGTCGGACAGAATACACTGTAGTCTAGTTTAACCAGGTAGTCAATGCTGTATCATGCATGGGCTAGAGTGTGGTGGGAAATGGAAGGAGGACATAAAAGAAACATGAAGCAAAATCCCCATGCTAATTGAGAATCGATTAATGTATTAATTGTTGTACGATACAACTCCTCTAGTTTTGTTATAAAAAATGTAATTGAACACATGACATTAACAAACGTGACAGTGATGATCAAATGGTTTACATAAAAGAAAGTGCAAATTGAGGCCATCAGGTTCAACTACTATATTTATAAATAGAATGATTTCTATGGAGAACAAGTCTCAAAGACATGACTTGTCCTCATTTCCCATAGCGCACTGCTTTCCCCCACGATGTTTGATTATTTTCTGGTACATGGGCATATACTGTGTATAGTTTGCAGTGTATACTCGTGTGTATTTAGTCATTTGTCTAATATATTTAGTCATTAACGTCCTCACCTTAAAGTGCCAGATTTAGTCTAATTAATGGTTATTATGTATAATGAAATTTATGTGATGTTAAGCTTTTTAGTTCCTTTTGTGATGTGGCTGTTGTGCTTTTTTTTTTTTTTAAATTATTGTAAACAATTAGATCAAAGTCGTAGATATGTGTTGTCTTAGTTGGTATTTGTAACTTAATTTCTTCAACACTATTTTGTTAGGTAAAAAAATCTTGCTTCTTTGTGTGTGTGTAGGCTCATGAGTGTCTCGAAGACGTTAAGTTAAAAGCCGTGCGGGACGAAAATGTTAAGCTGGTCACAGAAATCCTGGAGTTCCTCAACAACCTGCCAGAAAAAGATGCTGCTGCTGCAGAGCTTGCCAAAATCCTTCAGGAGCCTCACTTCATGGTATTGTTTGGACTCATTCCGCTTGAACAGAATTGTTACTGGGTTTGAATGGGGATGCATAGACCAGATATATGTAGAATGAAAAATCTATGTTGTGTTCATTCTGTGAGAATGGATGTCAGGGTTTTTTTTTTCCCTCTAACCATTGCACAGTTTTCTCTGAAGTGCCTGTTAAGGAGCTTTTGGTTTTTTTTGTCACCCTTTTATATTCTCAACCACTTGCAAACAGCAGCATGGGAGGGTGGGGGTGTATTTCCTCAAGCCAATAGCAGGCTGAGTTATGTGGGTAAAGTAAGGGGGAGAAGACTGTGTCATCTACTATTTCAGTAAATCTTTACATTTGTTAAGAGTTTGACCAGTGACCAGTGCAACCTACTTTGTGGCTGCTCGGGTAAGAACAAAACTTTTTTTTTTATCTACTCTGTTTAACAGTTAGTCCACTGGCAGTACAGACATGAAAACATTTTTTTTCACTTTTTTTTTTAACGAAGGAATATTTGCAGTGAAGTGATTGATATTCTAACCTTTGTTGATGAATGTTTAAATTGCATGCTACTTCAAGTGCCAGTCATTATGTATCTTGGTGATTGTCTTTATCACAAAGATGTTAAATTGTAAAGTCTTTTTTCTGTTTCCCTCTCCCTCCCACTCTCCTTCTCCAATCTGTCTCAGTCTCTGATAGAGGCTCACGACACTGTGGCTGCTAAGTGCTATGAAATGCCCCAAGATGAGGTGAACAGCAATACCTTGTTGACTAGTTCACTAATGCCAGCTGATGCTGTCAGGATGATTTGCATCCAGAAGAAAGCTGGAGAGCCACTGGTGAGTTTGCCAAGCATTTATATCAACAACAGCTCTACAGAGGATACATGTTATCGCTCCTGTTTGGCCTTTATTATTGAGTGACTCAGTCTTATGAAGCACCTTAGCATAAGTGAGTTTTCTTTCCTGCAGCTACCACACAGAGAAAGCCTTTGAATCATCAGTCATCATCAATCTATGATGTATAAAGGGCAGATATAAGGTAGTTTTGACAGTGACGGTGTTAATCTCTTTCAGGGAGTGACTTTCCGCGTGGAAGGGGGAGACATGGTGATCGCACGGATCCTGCACGGCAGTTCGATTGACAGGCAGGGCATGCTGCACGCTGGTGACATAATCCGTGAGGTGAACGGCCGCGAGGTCGGCAGCAACCCCCATGAACTCCAGGAGCTGCTGATGGACTGCAGTGGGAGCATCACACTCAAGGTCCTGCCCAGCTACAGAGACACACCGGCACCACCACAGGTGAGGAAGAGAGACATGCTGCATATCCAGCATTTTATTCTGCGGGGGAGTCAATAATTCTACAGCACTTAAGACCGTTCAGGACCTGTACCTGTCAGTGACTGGATGAGGGCTTCCTGACCTGGCCCATCTTAGAAAGTATGGCTCAAGGAAATCGAGTTCTCGCAGGGTCTATTAATAACACCCCACACACTATCTGGGTATACACATCTCTATTCACTGCAGCACCCACCCCACCCTCCCCTTCTTACTGTAACAGGCACACACAGCAGCTGACACTGAGGAGCAGTATTTAGGGTTATGCCACACACTGACCTTTGTGCAGGGGAGGATCATATTATCTCATTCTTCTGTTTGCTTAACGTACAGTATTTGTTGGGTTTCAACTCGCAGTAAGAAATATAACTTGTGAGTTAGGCCTGCAATGTTGAAAAAAAAAACAAAAAAAATACCATATGTGATTATTCTGCCAGAAAACCTTATTTAGAACATGCAGTTTTTTTGTTTTTGTAAAATAAATCTTCCTCACTGCTCATATTGATTTCATGGGTGAACCTTTCTTTCTTGCATCTGCTCTATGCTCATCCACCTCTTTCCGCCTACTGCCTGTGACAGCAAGAAATTAAATTTATAGATTAAAACACCCGTACTAAATAAATATAACATTTCAAAATCAACAAAAAGGGTTTGTTCTACGGCCACATTACTGAGTATGATAAAGTTTAACATGTTAATGACGGCTGAGTCATCCACGGTTGTCAGAATGATATAAACTGTACCGATTGTATGATGTGCTGCATAAAAAATGTGAATCACAAAAAGTAAACTGGACATTATTGTGTTCCTTAATATGGATCATTCTATCATGTGGTGTGTGCTCAGTGTAATTTAACTTTATCATTATGTTGTCCACACTCTGAACTGTAGGTTTATGTGAAGTCACATTTCAACTACAACCCGACCACAGACAACCTGATCCCCTGCAAAGAGGCAGGTCTGGCCTTCTCCAAGGGAGACATTCTTCATGTAGTAAACAAGGAGGACCCCAACTGGTGGCAGGTGTGTTGGCACACTTTGCCCTGTGATTGTGAACCAAGCTGAAACCTGGTCGAGAACTATTTTGGCTAACGTTGACCTCTCAACGTCCGCAGGCGTGCAAAGTCGTTGGTGGAGCCACTGGTCTCATCCCCAGTCAGTTTTTGGAGGAGAAGAGGAAAGCTTTTGTGAGAAGAGACTGGGACATTTCTGGTTCTGGTCAGTCACGTTCTCTCCTGCACATCATAATATCACATACTCCCAGTTATGTGTCATCTTGGTGGTGACGTGACATTTTGTATATGTGGCTCAGGAATGCTCTGTGGAACTGGAACTGCAAGGAAAAAGAAGAAAAAAACCATGTACCTGACTTCCAAGAATGCTGGTGTGTATCACCGCTGATTCTAGTTTTCTCACATAAGAAATGGTTTGACAGTGTTGTATAATAAGTGCATAGATAACAGTATAATGTTAATTAAGCCTGTGCATTACTTTGAACAGAGTTTGACCGCTATGAGCTACAGATCTATGAGGAAGTAGCCAAGATGCCACCGTTTCAGAGGAAAACCCTCATTCTGATTGGAGCCCAGGGAGTTGGGAGGCGGAGCCTAAAGAACAGACTTGTTGTCCTGAATCCTCTGAGATATGGCACCACTATACCTTGTGAGTGTTCAAGACAGCTGAGGTGATTTAATTGTCTTTATTTAAAGGTCCATTGTGTAAAAGTTGTCCGTTTGTCCATCCAGGCTGCTGTAGAAATTACTATACAAAAGCCAAACATTTCTTATTTTTACAGTGATTAAACGCACAAACATACTTAAACATAGATATTCAATATCTTCCAATAAACTCTCCTAAATTTTACACAATGGACCTTTAAAAACCTCGCTGCCGGGTTACATGTCACACTTCTCTTCTTTAACTTTCAGTCACATCACGACGTCCCAGAGAAGAGGAGAAAGACGGCCAGAACTACAGATTTGTTACACGGGAAGAGATGGAGAAGGATATCAAGGAGAGCCGGTACCTGGAGCACGGGGAGTATGACGGCAACCTTTATGGCACCAGGATCGACTCGATCCACGAAGTGGTGGGTTTGGGTCGGACCTGCATCCTAGACGTCAATCCTCAGGTGAAATGAAGATGCACACAAACTTGACGTATAGATTGCCTTTTCCTGAAGATTTGATTTTGATTTGATTTGTATTGTTGCTCTTTTGTTCAGGCCTTGAAATTGTTAAAGACATCTGAGTTTATGCCATACGTGGTGTTTATTGCTGCTCCTGAACTGGACACACTACGGGCTATGCACAAAGCTGTAGTAGATGCTGGACTTACTACCAAACTACTAACGGTAAGTTCTGAGTGGATCACTGATGGCTTAACTGTTGTTGCCTCCGTCATCATCATAACAGTTCAATCTGTTTCTGTACCAGGAGAACGATTTGAAGAAGACTGTGGATGAGAGTACCAGGATCCGCCGTGCATACAGTCACTACTTTGACCTGACTATTGTTAATGACAATCTGGACAAAGCCTTTGACAAGCTTCAGGAGGATGTAGAGAGATTATTCCTAGAGCCACAGTGGGTTCCGGTCAGCTGGGTGTACTGAATGACTGCCCTCTGCTGGACAACCAAGGTTGTTGGAGCTGCCAGGTCTGGGATGAAACATGACATCACCCTGTACTGCACACAGAGATTAAGTGTTGGACATCAGCCCTGGGTGAATGTGGGTCTTGCACAAAGCTGCATCAGAGTCACTTTGATTGAAATGCCAGAATCCTTTACAGCACACTATGCAAATGACACCACAGGAAGTGTACTTAATGGTTAAATAATTTAGCTTTCTCTTTAAATGGATTGGGAGACAAATACTGGCCACAGTGTCGGACTGTTTTTTTAAAAAAAAAAATGCAAAAGTAGTTTTTGCCATGTTATTGTTTCCAATTTACATCTGTATGTAAGATAAGGTAAAGTGTATTTATTATGTTAAAAGCAGGAGGGTTCGCTCATTAAAAAGGATGATACCTCAGTGTTACAGTTTACAGTGCTTATGCCGCCAGTGTGATCTCATGTGTCACTACAAACTTGTCATTCATGTAAAACCGTGTCATCTACAGTACTGTGCAAAAGTCTGGGGGAACAACCTGCTTTGTGGCTTTTATGTCTGTCAAATTCTGTGATCATTGGCATTTGGATTAGAATGATGTTACTGCACGTTGGTCTCGTATATTAGCAAACTGCCAATGACTTTAACTCATACAACGTGTGTACGTAATGCTCAAGCATGTCTTGAATAAACCTGGTGTAATAGACTTTACAGTCGACATGAATAGTACTAGGTTTTACCAATAACATTGATTAGGGTGCCAATCCAGATTTAACAAGGTCAGTGTCGTGCTATTGTCATACTAAATACTTGACACTTTAACCTGTAGAAGCTGGGTTTTTTCCCCTCTGAAAAATGTATTTTAAAAGTATAAGTGCCCTGTATTTCCTTGATGTGTTCCAATAAAGTGATTGAGAAATAATTCTACTGTATGGTCATTATAGCATTGCTGAAACAACAAATGTAATGGTGGCCTCAGACTTTTGCACAGTATCATATATCAAAGACGTGAAGTCTATCTGTAAATGGGAAATGTCATGTACATCAAGGAATACTGAGTTTCACACATCTGGATAATAATGCATGTCTTTGACTGATAGACCAGTTAATAGTGTGGTGCTGTGTTTGTGTTTGCAAGAAAAACTTTCCACAGGACTCTTGAGCGTGGTACTGCATCTCAGTGAACATCCCTTTTGATGTGACATTACTAAAAACTAAACATTTTAAATAATATTCATATGTTCTTATTATAAAAGGTATATTTTACAAGATTTCAGAAAAGATGTATTTTAAGATGTGAAATCAAATGTCTCGTGTTCTCTAAACATGCTGCTTAAACAACTGCTTTGGTTGTGTTTCTTTTTGGCAGAGACAAATGTATTGAGTTGTTACCATATGTTACCAAGCTGCTTCATCACAACAAGTGTTGATAAAGTCATGTTTATTTTTGCATCAGAGAAAAATACACATTTGCGCATGTTTTTTTTACAGTGAGGTTTGTTGTTGGCATATAAAACAGGGCTAATGAGTCCTTCATGTCTTTGGGGGGACAGTGGTGTGAGAGAGTCTCATGAATATCTCACCTAACAACACAACAGAGGAGAATAATCATTAGAAACAATTTGCAGCCGCTAGAATGACGTGCATATAATTTTACATCATAATATAGCCACAGATTATTCTTGGTTCTGATTGTTCTAAAGGTTTAGCTTTAGGAAGGCATTATTATTTATTAAACATTTAAAGATTATAACCATTTAATTGCATTTTTCTATAAAAACAGTCCAAATTTCATTGCTTATCAAAATCTTTACTTCACTGATTGTCTGTTAAGAGGCATTAACTGACTAAACGTTTCACGATCCGTATCATACAATAAAATAAAACATGTGTTTTAAATTATTCGATAAATAATCTGATTACCTCATCAGTGTGGTATCTGATTATCTGATGTTGCTGATGGTTATAAAGTCATCTTCAGCTCAAACACAGAGGGGCCAGTGAGGCGAGACCTCGGACAGCGATACACAGGACCAGAGGAAGGTGTCCCGGTTCTGGGTTTATTGCTGTCCTCACTGTGTCCCCGTCTCTCCCAAGGGACACATTAGAAGAGGCAAACAGATGTGCAGCCTGTTCATAGACGTCCTCCGTCAGCAGGTCTGCACTGCCGAGGAGTAACTCTCCTTTTCCTGATACACACTGTACCTGGAACAGACCAAGGTAACAGGCAGCTAAATCACTGTGATGCATCCTTAAACACTAAAAAAAAGAAGACTAGAAAATTCTGTGGCGAAATTTTGAGCATGCCTGCTGTTCTTGCTGCCGATGTCCTCGGGTGCAGGACTTGTGCTGGTAAAGGAGTAACATTTGGGTGGATTGAACCTTTAAAACTTAGACAAAGTGGTACTTTGGTGGAATCACCCTTTAAAAGAGACTGACTCTGAAGCTGTGAGGATCCAAACTGGGCTGGGTTGTGATATTTTCGTCGATCGTCTCCCATCATGATATTTTTGTCAAATTTTGGACGACATATGACGTTTTTGTACTTAGTCAAGACCTACTAACCACTACGCCACCATGCCAAATGTCATAGTTTAGTATGTCGTCCAAAATTTAACAAAAATTTCATAGTTTAGTATGTCGTCCAAAAAGTGACCAAAATGTCATAGTTTAGTATGTCGTCCAAAATGTGACAGTTTAGTATGTCGTCCAAAAAGAGACAAAAATGTCATAGTTTAGTATGTCGTCCAAAATGTGACCAAAATGTGACAGTTTAGTATGTTGTCCAAAATTTAACAAAAATTTCATAGTTTAGTATGTCGTCCAAAAAGTGACCAAAATGTCATAGTTTAGTATGTCGTCCAAAATGTGACAGTTTAGTATGTCGTCCAAAAAGAGACAAAAATGTCATAGTTTAGTATGTCGTCCAAAATGTGACCAAAATGTGACAGTTTAGTATGTTGTTCAAAATTTTAACAAAATGTCATAGTTTAGTATGCCGTCCAAAAAGCGACAAAAATGTCATAGTTTAGTATGTCGTCCAAAATTTGACCAAAATGTCATAGTTTAGTATGTTGTCCAAAATTTAACAAAAATGTCATAGTTTAGTATGTCGTCCAAAAAGTGACCAAAATGTCATAGTTTAGTATGTCTTCCAAAATGTGACAGTTTAGTATGTCGTCCAAAATGTGACCAAAATGTCATAGTTTAGTATGTCGTTCAAAATTTGAACAAAATGTCATAGTTTAGTATGTCGTCCAAAAAGTCACAAAAATGTCATAGTTTAGTATGTCGTCCAAAAAGTCACAAAAATGTCATAGTTTAGTATGTCGTCCAAAATTTGACCAAAATGTCATAGTTTAGTATGTTGTCCAAAATTTAACAAAAATGTCATAGTTAAGTATGTCGTCCAAAAAGTGACCAAAATGTCATAGTTTAGTATGTCGTCCAAAATGTGACCAAAATGTCATAGTTTAGTATGTCGTTCAAAATTTGAACAAAATGTCATAGTTTAGTATGTCGTCCAAAAAGTCACAAAAATGTCATAGTTTAGTATGTCGTCCAAAATGTGACCAAAATGTCACAGTTTAGTATGTCGTCCAAAAAGTCACAAAAATGTCATAGTTTAGTATGTCGTCCAAAATGTGACCAAAATGTCACAGTTTAGTATGTCGTCCAAAATTTAACAAAAATGTCATAGTTTAGTCAGTCAGTCAGTCATCATCTACCGCTTTATCCTCTGCCAGAGGGTCGCGGGGGGTGCTGTGCCAATCTCAGCTACATCGGGCGATAGGCGGGGTACACCCTGGACAGTTCGCCAGTCCATCGCAGGGCCACACACAGATAGAGACAAACAACCATTCACTCTCACACTCACTCCCATGGTCAATTTGGAGTGTCCAATTTACCTATCCCCACACTGCACGTTTTTGGACTGTGGGAGGAAGCCGGAGTTCCCGGAGAGAACCCACGCACACACGGGGAGAACATGCAAACTCCATGCAGAAAGGCCCTTGTTCCAATAGTTTAGTATGTTGTCCAAAATTTAACAAAAATGTCATAGTTTAGTATGTCGTCCAAAAAGTGATGAAAAAGTCATAGTTTAGTATGTTGTCCAAAATTTAACAAAAATGTCATAGTTTAGTATGTCGTCCAAAAAGTGACGAAAAAGTCATAGTTTAGTATGTCGTCCAAAATTTAACAAAAATTTCATAGTTTAGTATGTCGTCCAAAAAGCGACCAAAATGTCATAGTTTAGTATGTCGTACAAGATTTGACCAAAATGTCATAGTTTAGTATGTCGTCCAAAATTTAACAAAAATGTCATAGTTTAGTATGTCGTCCAAAATTTGACCAAAATGTCATTGTTTAGTATGTCGTCCAAAATGTGAAAGTTTAGTATGTCGTCCAAAATGTGACCAAAATGTCATAGTTTAGTATGTCGTTCAAAATTTGAACAAAATGTCATAGTTTAGTATGTTGTCCAAAAGTTAACAAAATGTCATAGTTTAGTATGTCGTCCAAAAAGTGACGAAAAAGTCATAGTTTAGTATGTCGTCCAAAATTTAACAAAAATGTCATAGTTTAGTATGTCGTCCAAAATTTAACAAAAATGTCATAGTTTAGTATGTCGTCCAAAAAGTGACCAAAATGTCATAGTTTAGTATGTCGTCCAAAATGTGAAAGTTTAGTATGTCGTCCAAAATGTGACCAAAATGTCATAGTTTAGTATGTCGTTCAAAATTTGAACAAAATGTCATAGTTTAGTATGTTGTCCAAAAGTTAACAAAATGTCATAGTTTAGTATGTCGTCCAAAAAGTGACGAAAAAGTCATAGTTTAGTATGTCGTCCAAAATTTGACCAAAATGTCATTGTTTAGTATGTCGTCCAAAATTTAACAAAAATGTCATAGTTTAGTATGTCGTCCAAAATTTTACAAAAATGTCATAGTTTAGTATGTCGTCCAAAAAGTGACGAAAAAGTCATAGTTTAGTGTGTCGTCCAAAATTTGACCAAAATGTCATTGTTTAGTATGTCGTCCAAAATTTAACAAAAATGTCATAGTTTAGTATGTCGTTCAAAATTTTACAAAAATGTCATAGTTTAGTACGTCGTCCAAAATTTGACCAAAATGTCATATTTTAGTATGTCGTCCAAAATTTAACAAAAATGTCATAGTTTAGTATGTCGTCCAAAATTTGACCAAAATGTCATAGTTTAGTATGTCGTCCAAAATTTAACAAAAATGTCATAGTTTAGTATGTCGTCCAAAATTTAACAAAAATGTCATAGTTTAGTATGTTGTCCAAAAAGTGACCAAAATGTCATAGTTCAGTATGTCGTCCAAAATGTGACAGTTTAGTATGTCGTCCAAAATGTGACCAAAATGTCATAGTTTAGTATGTCGTTCAAAATTTGAACAAAATGTCATAGTTTAGTATGTCGTCCAAAAAGTGACCAAAATGTCATAGTTTAGTATGTCGTCCAAAATGTGACAGTTTAGTATGTCGTCCAAAATGTGACCAAAATGTCATAGTTTAGTATGTCGTTCAAAATTTGAACAAAATGTCATAGTTTAGTATGTCGTCCAAAAAGTCACAAAAATGTCATAGTTTAGTATGTCGTCCAAAAAGTCACAAAAAAGTCATAGTATAGTATGCCGTCCAAAATCAGTCAAAGAAGTCATAGTATAGAATGTCGTCCAAAATCAGTCAAAAAAGTCATAGTTTAGTATGTCGTCCAAAAAGTGACCAAAATGTCATAGTTTAGTATCTCTTCCAAAATCAGTCAAAAAAGTGATAGTTTTCTATGTCGTCCAAAATCAGTCAAAAAGGTCATAGTATAGAATGTCGTCCAAAATCAGTCAAAAAAGTCATAGTATAGTATGCCGTACAAATCTGTCAAAAATGTCATAGTTTAGTATGTCGTCCAAAAAGTGACCAAAATGTCATAGTTTAGTAGGTCGTCCAAAAAGTCACAAAAATGTCATATTTTAGTATGCCGTCCAAAAAGCGACAAAAAAGTCATAGATTAGTATGTCGTCCAAAATTTAACAAAAATTTCATAGTTTAGTATGTCGTCCAAAAAGCGACCAAAATGTCATAGTTTAGTATGTCGTCCAAAATTTGACCAAAATGTCATAGTTTAGTATGTCGTCCAAAATTTTACAAAAATGTCATAGTTTAGTATGTCGTCCAAAATTTGACCAAAATGTCATTGTTTAGTATGTCGTCCAAAATTTAACAAAAATGTCATAGTTTAGTATGTCGTCCAAAAAGTGACAAAAATGTCATAGTTTAGTATGTCGTCCAAAATTTAACAAAAATGTCATAGTTTAGTATGTCGTCCAAAAAGTGACAAAAATGTCATAGTTTAGTATGTTGTCCAAAAAGTGACCAAAATGTCATAGTTTAGTATGTCGTCCAAAATGTGACGAAAATGTGACAGTTTAGTATGTCCTCCAAAATGTGACCAAAATGTCATAGTTTAGTATGTCGTTCAAAATTTGAACGAAATGTCATAGTTTAGTATGTCGTCCAAAAAGTGACCAAAATGTCATAGTTTAGTATGTCGTCCAAAATGTGAAAGTTTAGTATGTCGTCCAAAATGTGACCAAAATGTCATAGTTTAGTATGTCGTTCAAAATTTGAACAAAATGTCATAGTTTAGTATGTTGTCCAAAATTTAACAAAAATGTCATAGTTTAGTATGTCGTCCAAAAAGTGACAAAAATGTCATAGTTTAGTATGTCGTCCAAAATTTAACAAAAATGTCATAGTTTAGTACGTCGTCCAAAATTTGACCAAAATGTCATATTTTAGTATGTCGTCCAAAATTTAACAAAAATGTCATAGTTTAGTATGTCGTCCAAAATTTGACCAAAATGTCATAGTTTAGTATGTCGTCCAAAATTTAACAAAAATGTCATAGTTTAGTATGTCGTCCAAAATTTAACAAAAATGTCATAGTTAAGTATGTTGTCCAAAAAGTGACCAAAATGTCATAGTTCAGTATGTCGTCCAAAATGTGACAGTTTAGTATGTCGTCCAAAATGTGACCAAAATGTCATAGTTTAGTATGTCGTTCAAAATTTGAACAAAATGTCATAGTTTAGTATGTCGTCCAAAAAGTGACCAAAATGTCATAGTTTAGTATGTCGTCCAAAATGTGACAGTTTAGTATGTCGTCCAAAATGTGACCAAAATGTCATAGTTTAGTATGTCGTTCAAAATTTGAACAAAATGTCATAGTTTAGTATGTCGTCCAAAAAGTCACAAAAATGTCATAGTTTAGTATGTCGTCCAAAAAGTCACAAAAAAGTCATAGTATAGTATGCCGTCCAAAATCAGTCAAAGAAGTCATAGTATAGAATGTCGTCCAAAATCAGTCAAAAAAGTCATAGTTTAGTATGTCGTCCAAAAAGTGACCAAAATGTCATAGTTTAGTATGTTGTCCAAAAAGTCACAAAAATGTCATATTTTAGTATGCCGTCCAAAAAGCGACAAAAATGTCATAGTTTAGTATCTCTTCCAAAATCAGTCAAAAAAGTGATAGTTTTCTATGTCGTCCAAAATCAGTCAAAAAGGTCATAGTATAGAATGTCGTCCAAAATCAGTCAAAAAAGTCATAGTATAGTATGCCGTACAAATCTGTCAAAAATGTCATAGTTTAGTATGTCGTCCAAAAAGTGACCAAAATGTCATAGTTTAGTAGGTCGTCCAAAAAGTCACAAAAATGTCATATTTTAGTATGCCGTCCAAAAAGCGACAAAAATGTCATATTTAGTATGCCGTCCAAAATTTGACCAAAATGTCATACTTTAGTATGTTGTCCAAAATTTAACAAAAATGTCATAGTTTAGTATGTCGTCCAAAATTTAACAAAAATGTCATAGTTTAGTATGTTGTCCAAAATTTAACAAAAATGTCATAGTTTAGTATGCCGCCAAAAAGTGACGAAAAAGTCATAGTTTAGTATGTCGTCCAAAATTTAACAAAAATGTCATAGTTTAGTATGTTGTCCAAAAAGTTACCAAAATGTCATAGTTTAGTATGTCGTCCAAAATGTGACAGTTTAGTATGTCGTCCAAAATGTGACCAAAATGTCATAGTTTAGTATGTCGTTCAAAATTTGAACAAAATGTCATAGTTTAGTATGTCGTCCAAAAACCCACAAAAATGTCATAGTTTAGTATGTCGTCCAAAAAGTCACAAAAAAGTCATAGTATAGTATGCCGTCCAAAATCAGTCAAAGAAAGTCATCGTATAGTATGTTGTCCAAAACCAGTCATAGAATGTATGTTGTCCAAGATCAGTCAAAGAAGTCATAGTATAGAATGTCGTCCAAAATCAGTCAAAAAGGTCATAGTTTAGTATCTCTTCCAAAATCAGTCAAAAAAGTCATAGTTTTGTATGTCGTCCAAAATCAGTCAAAAAAGTCATAGTATAGTATGTCGTCCAAAATCAGTCAAAAACGTCATAGTATAGTATGCCGTACAAATCTGTCAAAAAAGTCATAGTTTTGTATGTCGTCCAAAATCAGTCAAATTATAGTATGTCGTCCGTGATGACACCAATACATCTTAGGATTGCAGAGAACACTTGTTCCAACCAGGGCTTGAACCCAAGTCTTTTTTTCTCAAAGGCAAGAGTGCTCACCAGTGCACCAACCTCGTGAAGCCACACTATAGTATGTTGTCCTAAATGACACCAAAACGTCATAGTATAGTATGTCTTCCAAAATCAGTCAAAAACTCACAGTATAGTATGCCATCCAAAATTGGTCAAAAAAGTCATCGTATAGTATGCCGTACAAAATCATTAAAAAAAGTCATAGTATAGTATGTTGTCCAAAATCAGTCAAAAAAGTCATAGTATAGTATGTTGTCCAAAATCAGTCAAAAAAGTCATAGTATAGTATGCCGTCCAAAATCGGTCAAAAAAGTCATAGTATAGTATGTCGTCCAAAATCAGTCAAAAAAAGTCATAGTATATTATGCCGTACAAAATCAGTCAAAAAAGTCATAGTATAGTATGTTGTCCAAAATCAGTCAAAATAGTCATAGTATATAGTATGTAGTCCAAAATCAGTCAAAAAAGTCATAGTATAGTATGTTGTCCAAAATCAGTCAAAATAGTCATAATATAGTATGTCATCCAAAATCAGTCAAAAAAGTCATAGTATAGTATGTCGTCCAAAATTGGTCAAAAAAGTCATAGTATAGTATGTCGTCCAAAATCAGTCAAAAAAGTCATAGTATGGTATGTCGTCCACAATCAGTCAAAATAGTCATAGTTTTGTATGTCCTCAAAAATCAGTCAAAAAAGTCATAGTATAGTATGTCGTCCGAAATTGGTCAAAAAAGTCATAGTTTTGTATGTCGTCCAAAATCAGTCCAAAAAAGTCATAGTATAGTATGTCGTCCAAAATCAGTCAAATTATAGTATGTCGTCCGTAATGACACCAATACATCTTAGGATTGCAGAGAACACTTGTTCCAACCAGGGCTTGAACCCCAGTCTTTTTTCTCAAAGGCAAAAGTGCTAACCAGTACACCAACCTCGTGAAGCCACACTATAGTATGTTGTCCTAAATGACACCAAAACGTCATAGTATAGTATGTCTTCCAAAATCAGTCAAAAACTCACAGTATAGTATGCCATCCAAAATTGGTCAAAAAAGTCATAGTATAGTATGCCGTACAAAATCAGTCAAAAAAGTCATAGTATAGTATGTTGTCCAAAATCAGTCAAAAAAGTCATAGTATAGTATGTCGTCCAAAATCAGTCAAAAAAGTCATAGTTTAGTATGTCGTCCAAAAAGTGACCAAAATGTCATAGTTTAGTATGTTGTCCAAAAAGTCACAAAAATGTCATATTTTAGTATGCCGTCCAAAAAGCGACAAAAATGTCATAGTTTAGTATCTCTTCCAAAATCAGTCAAAAAAGTGATAGTTTTCTATGTCGTCCAAAATCAGTCAAAAAGGTCATAGTATAGAATGTCGTCCAAAATCAGTCAAAAAAGTCATAGTATAGTATGCCGTACAAATCTGTCAAAAATGTCATAGTTTAGTATGTCGTCCAAAAAGTGACCAAAATGTCATAGTTTAGTAGGTCGTCCAAAAAGTCACAAAAATGTCATATTTTAGTATGCCGTCCAAAAAGCGACAAAAAAGTCATAGTTTAGTATGTCGTCCAAAATTTAACAAAAATTTCATAGTTTAGTATGTCGTCCAAAAAGCGACCAAAATGTCATAGTTTAGTATGTCGTCCAAAATTTGACCAAAATGTCATAGTTTAGTATGTCGTCCAAAATTTTACAAAAATGTCATAGTTTAGTATGTCGTCCAAAATTTGACCAAAATGTCATTGTTTAGTATGTCGTCCAAAATTTAACAAAAATGTCATAGTTTAGTATGTCGTCCAAAAAGTGACAAAAATGTCATAGTTTAGTATGTCGTCCAAAATTTAACAAAAATGTCATAGTTTAGTATGTCGTCCAAAAAGTGACAAAAATGTCATAGTTTAGTATGTTGTCCAAAAAGTGACCAAAATGTCATAGTTTAGTATGTCGTCCAAAATGTGACGAAAATGTGACAGTTTAGTATGTCCTCCAAAATGTGACCAAAATGTCATAGTTTAGTATGTCGTTCAAAATTTGAACGAAATGTCATAGTTTAGTATGTCGTCCAAAAAGTGACCAAAATGTCATAGTTTAGTATGTCGTCCAAAATGTGAAAGTTTAGTATGTCGTCCAAAATGTGACCAAAATGTCATAGTTTAGTATGTCGTTCAAAATTTGAACAAAATGTCATAGTTTAGTATGTTGTCCAAAATTTAACAAAAATGTCATAGTTTAGTATGTCGTCCAAAAAGTGACAAAAATGTCATAGTTTAGTATGTCGTCCAAAATTTAACAAAAATGTCATAGTTTAGTACGTCGTCCAAAATTTGACCAAAATGTCATATTTTAGTATGTCGTCCAAAATTTAACAAAAATGTCATAGTTTAGTATGTCGTCCAAAATTTGACCAAAATGTCATAGTTTAGTATGTCGTCCAAAATTTAACAAAAATGTCATAGTTTAGTATGTCGTCCAAAATTTAACAAAAATGTCATAGTTAAGTATGTTGTCCAAAAAGTGACCAAAATGTCATAGTTCAGTATGTCGTCCAAAATGTGACAGTTTAGTATGTCGTCCAAAATGTGACCAAAATGTCATAGTTTAGTATGTCGTTCAAAATTTGAACAAAATGTCATAGTTTAGTATGTCGTCCAAAAAGTGACCAAAATGTCATAGTTTAGTATGTCGTCCAAAATGTGACAGTTTAGTATGTCGTCCAAAATGTGACCAAAATGTCATAGTTTAGTATGTCGTTCAAAATTTGAACAAAATGTCATAGTTTAGTATGTCGTCCAAAAAGTCACAAAAATGTCATAGTTTAGTATGTCGTCCAAAAAGTCACAAAAAAGTCATAGTATAGTATGCCGTCCAAAATCAGTCAAAGAAGTCATAGTATAGAATGTCGTCCAAAATCAGTCAAAAAAGTCATAGTTTAGTATGTCGTCCAAAAAGTGACCAAAATGTCATAGTTTAGTATGTTGTCCAAAAAGTCACAAAAATGTCATATTTTAGTATGCCGTCCAAAAAGCGACAAAAATGTCATAGTTTAGTATCTCTTCCAAAATCAGTCAAAAAAGTGATAGTTTTCTATGTCGTCCAAAATCAGTCAAAAAGGTCATAGTATAGAATGTCGTCCAAAATCAGTCAAAAAAGTCATAGTATAGTATGCCGTACAAATCTGTCAAAAATGTCATAGTTTAGTATGTCGTCCAAAAAGTGACCAAAATGTCATAGTTTAGTAGGTCGTCCAAAAAGTCACAAAAATGTCATATTTTAGTATGCCGTCCAAAAAGCGACAAAAATGTCATATTTAGTATGCCGTCCAAAATTTGACCAAAATGTCATACTTTAGTATGTTGTCCAAAATTTAACAAAAATGTCATAGTTTAGTATGTCGTCCAAAATTTAACAAAAATGTCATAGTTTAGTATGTTGTCCAAAATTTAACAAAAATGTCATAGTTTAGTATGCCGCCAAAAAGTGACGAAAAAGTCATAGTTTAGTATGTCGTCCAAAATTTAACAAAAATGTCATAGTTTAGTATGTTGTCCAAAAAGTTACCAAAATGTCATAGTTTAGTATGTCGTCCAAAATGTGACAGTTTAGTATGTCGTCCAAAATGTGACCAAAATGTCATAGTTTAGTATGTCGTTCAAAATTTGAACAAAATGTCATAGTTTAGTATGTCGTCCAAAAACCCACAAAAATGTCATAGTTTAGTATGTCGTCCAAAAAGTCACAAAAAAGTCATAGTATAGTATGCCGTCCAAAATCAGTCAAAGAAAGTCATCGTATAGTATGTTGTCCAAAACCAGTCATAGAATGTATGTTGTCCAAGATCAGTCAAAGAAGTCATAGTATAGAATGTCGTCCAAAATCAGTCAAAAAAGTCATAGTTTAGTATCTCTTCCAAAATCAGTCAAAAAAGTCATAGTTTTGTATGTCGTCCAAAATCAGTCAAAAAAGTCATAGTATAGTATGTCGTCCAAAATCAGTCAAAAACGTCATAGTATAGTATGCCGTACAAATCTGTCAAAAAAGTCATAGTTTTGTATGTCGTCCAAAATCAGTCAAATTATAGTATGTCGTCCGTGATGACACCAATACATCTTAGGATTGCAGAGAACACTTGTTCCAACCAGGGCTTGAACCCAAGTCTTTTTTTCTCAAAGGCAAGAGTGCTCACCAGTGCACCAACCTCGTGAAGCCACACTATAGTATGTTGTCCTAAATGACACCAAAACGTCATAGTATAGTATGTCTTCCAAAATCAGTCAAAAACTCACAGTATAGTATGCCATCCAAAATTGGTCAAAAAAGTCATCGTATAGTATGCCGTACAAAATCATTAAAAAAAGTCATAGTATAGTATGTTGTCCAAAATCAGTCAAAAAAGTCATAGTATAGTATGTTGTCCAAAATCAGTCAAAAAAGTCATAGTATAGTATGCCGTCCAAAATCGGTCAAAAAAGTCATAGTATAGTATGTCGTCCAAAATCAGTCAAAAAAAGTCATAGTATATTATGCCGTACAAAATCAGTCAAAAAAGTCATAGTATATAGTATGTAGTCCAAAATCAGTCAAAAAAGTCATAGTATAGTATGTTGTCCAAAATCAGTCAAAATAGTCATAATATAGTATGTCATCCAAAATCAGTCAAAAAAGTCATAGTATAGTATGTCGTCCAAAATTGGTCAAAAAAGTCATAGTATAGTATGTCGTCCAAAATCAGTCAAAAAAGTCATAGTATGGTATGTCGTCCACAATCAGTCAAAATAGTCATAGTTTTGTATGTCCTCAAAAATCAGTCAAAAAAGTCATAGTATAGTATGTCGTCCGAAATTGGTCAAAAAAGTCATAGTTTTGTATGTCGTCCAAAATCAGTCCAAAAAAGTCATAGTATAGTATGTCGTCCAAAATCAGTCAAATTATAGTATGTCGTCCGTAATGACACCAATACATCTTAGGATTGCAGAGAACACTTGTTCCAACCAGGGCTTGAACCCCAGTCTTTTTTCTCAAAGGCAAAAGTGCTAACCAGTACACCAACCTCGTGAAGCCACACTATAGTATGTTGTCCTAAATGACACCAAAACGTCATAGTATAGTATGTCTTCCATAATCAGTCAAAAACTCACAGTATAGTATGCCATCCAAAATTGGTCAAAAAAGTCATAGTATAGTATGCCGTACAAAATCAGTCAAAAAAGTCATAGTATAGTATGTTGTCCAAAATCAGTCAAAAAAGTCATAGTATAGTATGTCGTCCAAAATCAGTCAAAAATGTCATAGTATAGTATCTCTTCCAAAATCCATCAAAAGTCATAGTTTTGTATGTCGTCCAAAATCAGTCAAAAAGTCATAGTATAGTATGTCGTCCAAAATCAGTCTAAAAAGTCATAGTATAGTATGCCGTCCAAAATCGGTCAAAAAAGTCATAGTATAGTATGTCGTCCAAAATCAGTCAAAAAAGTCATAGTATATTATGCCGTACAAAATCAGTCAAAAAAGTCATAGTATAGTATGTTGTCCAAAATCAGTCAAAATAGTCATAGTATAGTATGTCGTCCAAAATCAGTCAAAAAAGTCATAGTATAGTATGTCGTCCAAAATCGGTCAAAAAAGTCATAGTATAGTATGTCGTCCAAAATTGGTCAAAAAAGTCATAGTTTTGTAGGTCGTCCAAAATCAGTCCAAAAAAGTCATAGTATAGTATGTCGTCCAAAATCAGTCAAATTATAGTATGTCGTCCGTAATGACACCAATACATCTTAGGATTGCAGAGAACACTTGTTCCAACCAGGGCTTGAACCCCAGTCTTTTTTCTCAAAGGCAAAAGTGCTAACCAGTACACCAACCTCGTGAAGCCACACTATAGTATGTTGTCCTAAATGACACCAAAACGTCATAGTATAGTATATCGTCCAAAATCGGTCAAAAATGTCATAGTTTTGTATGACTCCAAAATCAGTCAAAAAAGTCATAGTATAGTATGTTGTCCAAAATCAGTCAAAAAAGTCATACTATAGTATGCCATCCAAAATCAATCAAAAAAGTCATAGTTTTGTATGTCGTCCAAAATCAGTCAAAAAAGTTGCAGTATAGTATGTCTTCTAAAATCAGTCAAAAAGTCATAGTATAGTATGTTGTCCAAAGTCAGTCAAAAAAGACATAGTTTTGTATGTCCTCCAAAATCAGTCAAAAAAGTTGCAGTATAGTATGTCTTCTAAAATCAGTCAAAAAGTCATAGTATAGTATGCCGTCCAAAATAGGTCAAAAAAGTCATAGTATAGTATGTCGTCCAAAATCACTCAAAAAAGTCATAGTTTTGTATGTCGTCCAAATTCACTCAAAAAATCATAGTATAGTGTGTTGTCCAAAATCAGTCAAAAAAGTCATAGTTTTGTATGTCGTCCAAAATCGGTCAAAAAAGTCATAGTATAGTATCTCTTCCGAAATCAGTCAAAAAAGTCATAGTTTTGTATGTCAAAAAAGTTGCAGTATAGTATGTCTTCTAAAATCAGTCAAAAAGTCAAAGTATAGTATACGTCCAAAATCAGTCAAAAAAGTCACAGTATAGTATGTTTACACATTAAGGACAATAGTATGTTGTCCTAAATGACACCAAAACGTCATAGTATAGTATGCCGTCCAAAGTCAGTCAAAAAAGTCATAGTTTTGTATGTCGTCCAAAATCAGTTAAAAAAGTCATAGTATAGTATTACTTCCTAAATCAGTCAAAAAAGTCAGTTTTGAATGTCGTCCAAAATCAGTCAAAAAAGTCATAGTATAGTATCTCTTCCAATATCAGTCAAAAAAGTCATAGTATAGTTTGTCGTCCAAAATCAGTCAAAAAAGTCATAGTATAGTATGTTGTCCAAAATCAGTCAAAAAAGTCATAGTATAGTTTGTCGTCCAAAATCAGTCAAAAAAGTCATAGTATAGTATGCCGTACAAAATCAGTCAAAAAAGTCATAGTTTTGTATTTTGTCCAAAATCAGTCAAAAAAGTCATAGTATAGTATGTTGTCCAAAATCAGTCAAAAAAGTCATAGTATCGTATGCCGTTCAAAATCGGTCAAAAAAGTCATAGTATAGTATGTCGTCCAAATTCACTAAAAAATTCATAGTATAGTGTGTTGTCCAAAATCAGTCAAAAAAGTCATAGTTTTGTATGTTGTCCAAAATCAGTCAAAAAAGTCATAGTATAGTATGTCGTCCAAAAACAGTCAAAAAAGGCATACTATAGCATGTCGTCCAAAATCAGTCAAAAAAGTCATAGTATCGTATGCTGTACAAAATCAGTCAAAAAAGTCATAGTTTTGTATGTTGTCCAAAATCAGTCAAAAAAGTCATAGTATCGTATGCCGTCCAAAATCGGTCAAAAAAGTCATAGTATAATACTATGTCGTCCAAAATCGGTCAAAAAAGTCATAGTATAATACTAAAAAATCACTAAAAAACTCTAGGCTCCACTAGAATGCCTTGCAGCAGCAGGCACTACAAATGTGTTTTGTGGTCTTAGTAAAAAAACAAAACTGAGTTTACTAACCAATAGCTCCATCGTCTGTAACACTGAGTGGCTGCAGCACATTCCCAAGACAGCAAGGCAATCATTTGTCAACTCTGGAAAAAATATATAGAATGAAAACATTGGGTGTTTGGGCCATTATGCATTCAGAGGGATTGCTTCAACATTTCCTGGACTTGAAATTGTCATTTCACAGGATTTCATCCAACATTTAATTGAATTTTATAAAGAAATGAGCAAAGTCATAAAGGATGTGCTTTTCTCACCATCCAAAGCACTGCTAATGAGGTGTAGGGCTTTGAGGACCAATGTGGACTGGACTGTCCGAGCTGACTCCACTTGTTCACACTGTTTTACAAGGTCCAGAATCGCTTGGATGTTCTGTTTTTGAGGTTCTGTTGCTTTAACGTCATCCAGCACAGGACTGTTGTTGTCGAAACAGATCTGGTCCAACTAAGACAAAGAGAGACACCCACATTTAAAAGCCAGTGAAACAAGAGTTTTATAGTCCCAGCACCATAATATGCTGCCAACACCTCTCTGCCCCACTTACCACGTTCTGAAGTGCACTGACGGCAGCTGGGTCCTGCATCACGTTTGTAAGCTGCTGGAGCAGAGAGGATCTTGTGGCGATAGGAAGAGAAGAAAGCAGCTGGAAATGATCATGAAGTTGCTCCAGGTCTGCGTGTGGATAGAAAAAAACATTACCATACCCTCCAAAGACAAAACTTACCCAGAATTAATTAGACACTAAAAAAAAAACCAAATGCTAATATGATAGATCTGGCAGAGTGAGTCATTCACATGTAGTTTTTCTTGTGCCTATGTTTACCAATATAAAAACCTATTTTGTAGAATAAACAATGATCACTGTGATGTTGACATTTTAAAGAATGAGGTCAAAGCATGCATTTACAAACAGTTATTGCATCATTCTGATAAAGACTGAGGCCTCCAGCCGCCAAATGTTCTTTGTGAGCAAACACATATTTCTGACCATGTCATCATCTGCAACAACCACCTATATTCACAAGTTTTATGGCTTCAGAGAGAGAGAGAGAGAACAGTCACTTACCTCGTTGAAGGTGATTATTTTCAGCAGTGTGTGTCGGAGCTCCTGACACTCCCGACAGTTTTTTCTCGGCAGGGCCGTCGACTTCAAAACCTCCAGTTATATTTGACATCAGACACAACTCTGAGGAACATACAGTAACAGTCACATTTCACACACACAGATAATAACTTTATTATCAGTTTTTGTGATCCAATCTGTCAATTTAACATGTAGATTTAGTTAAAATGATTTCTCACCGTAGCATCCATCATGTTTGATCTCTAGTTCTATGAGGGCATAGGCAATGGTAGTATTAGTGGGAATCTCCATGGTAACATTAGTGTCTTTACTCAGGCTCTCGTTCTCTTTTAATGAAACCTGCTGGAACAACAACAACAACAACCCAGGAGACATTAGAGAACAACAAAAAAGACAATCTACTTATATTAATCTATCTAATAAAGAAAATCTCAAATTCAAAATAGTTAATACTTAATAGATGTTGCTGTTAATGCACTATACATATACTGAATCTTACTCAAAGAGATGTCAATACAACAAGAGATAGTATAGCTTGGAATCTGTCATAGTGAGGGCTGTGGCCCCTTGGTGGGCCATAAAGGTACTGCAGTGGAAAAATATAGAACATTTCTGATGTGAACTCAACTCCTGACGCACATTAACAACATGCTGGGTAAGTACTGAATTTGAATTTCCTCACTCTGATGGGGTTTCACTCATCATGGGTTTCCCCTAGAACTTACAGCTGTCACATGCGGTGGTATGCAAATGTATCATGTGTCATGTCACTAGTTAGCACGTTTGATCTTTTTGTTTTTAGTCATTTGAATGCAGAAATGCTACATTTTATATCTTTGAATAACAAAACATGTAAATTATCACAATCATCAATTATGCTTTGATTCTACCTTAGTGGTCTTGGGCCAGTACAAAGTCCACCCTGCTCCACATTGGCCACCTTGCTGCACCTCCTCTATGACTGAACAGGGTGTTGTGGTCACGATACGCTCCTTCACAATCCCTAACACCTGCCGGGGCTTCTCCTTTGTCTGCTGGATCAGGGAGTGGGACATGTCCAGGACTCTATAACATCGGATTTACAACAACACCAGTGGAAAATAGTCACGGGAGGTTTCAATTTATTTGAAAAATACTGCAGATATGACTCATGAGTCCTAAACTGATTATGGTTTCAAAATGATGGAAATGAAATTGAAACAGAAGCAATTTTTTGTGAGCGTTAATTTTCAACTTAGTCTCGTGTTTTGTGTGCAACTTTATGAGAGGGTCAAAGATCACTCCTGCTGTTCACATGTCTTTAACAGGAGTGAGATTACGTTTCTAGGCTCCTTCTTGTATTGTAACCATCTCTGAACTAACTCCACTCAACAGGACAGTGATTTCAGTTAGGAACGTACCTGCCTTTGGACTCTTGCAGCAACCTCTGCATGTTCACCTCCTCTTTTTTCAAACCTCCAAAGGACGACTGCAGTTTAAAAGAGTCTTTACCCTGCAGGCTCACACTGGAGCTGACTAAATTTACGTCCATCCCTCCTTGAAGGTTGTCACCATATGTTCCAACATATTTGAGGAAGTCTGTCTCTGATGTAACTGGGGACAACAGAACAATATTTTTGTGATATAGTAGTAGGAACTTATCAGTCACAACACTGCAGATATAAGCAAATACATACAGTATACATGCATGGTGTTTACCTGGCTTTATAGGTGTCTCTCCTGTTAGTATGTCATTGAAAATAAAATCAGTGGGAAGATATTTTGGCCTCTGCCAGAACCAGAAACGTTTGCGCTTCACCACCACAGACAGGGCATAGATGGAGTCATTCAGGCTGGACACTGGGATCAGCAAACCTTTATGATCCACCTCATCCACAAAGTTTCTGGTAGCTGTGGAAAACATCTCCTCCCTACAAAAAAACAAAAACAGCAAAAGTGTCAGTGAAGAGAGAGAGTGAAGAGTCACTACACTGAAACAAGTGGCTTGTTTCGATAAATGACATGCATAACAGTGATATAAATCAAATGCAGCAGTAAAATGCGTTGGCAACAACGTTATTTTTCGTCACAGCCAATAAAGCCACTTCATACGGGAAACTTAAACGTAGTCAACACAGTCGAAGGACTGTAAGAATCTCTTCACCATCACTGCCTTTCTTTTAAATCCACAGAATAACACACTTGCTCTATTTTCCTGTACATTTACAACAATATATCAAGAAGCAGTTGAAGGGAAATATGTTATTGCATCCATTTATACACACTGGAACAGTAGCTAAACATGCTAATAGCATCAGCAAACCCATCATCTTTTAACGTGTTCTTATTCTTAAGTTAACGACAAAGAAAACGAAACGTTACCGCTTCCCCGAAGTCCTTGTTTTCAGTGATAAACCAGACTAAGAGATTTCTCTGTCCAGATACTTAAGGGTCAAACAAACTCTTCTTCTTCTTCTGTCACTGAAGCTCCCTCTGTTTTGGACAAAAGACACTGCGGGGAAGTTAGTTTCAGGTTAGTTATTATTGTCTCTCACTCGCAGGGTTTAGGGACCGTCAATAAATTATTATTATTGTATAACAGCAGATTTATTTATTCCGTTTCCTCATATTGAATCACCTCATTTGGTGCCTTGGAGACATGACATGACATTATGTTAAGATATGGACCAAAATCTTTGTGGTGTAGATTCAATGAGCTAAAACTAGTGTTTTATGCTGCAGCAACACTGACTGTCTTTGTTCTGTGTATGGATTCAACCTTTAGTGGCTATTTGCTGCTCTCTAGTGGCTGATTAATGGTTCTGCCTTCTAGCTTCATTTGATTACTGACAGAATTTATGAAGGTGCTGACTCTTTGGTTCTTATTACATCATTGCAACTCATGAGGAAAAACCCCCCACTAAACTTAAGTGTCTGATGTATTTTTATTAGGAAAATTACCCACGCATTGTTTAATCATTATAAATAAACATTTATTATTCAGAATGAGTGCATCAGACATTAATGTCTGCATTGACAACAGAAACTGAAACTTAACTTTCATTAGGATCTTTAATTCCTTTTTTAATGTCATGTCGAATGTTCAACATTACTTAAAAGTTTGATTAGAGTGTTCTACGCTATACTATATTTCATCCATCCATCTTTTACCGTTTTATCCCCCACATGAGGGTCACATGAAATATTATTTTCATATATTTTTTTTATTGAAAAACTATTATTGACACTGATTGAACTATTATCTAAAAGGCCGCCCAACACTGGGCGTAGGATTTAGTTGATATTGATAAAATATTACAGTAATTCAAACCTTGAACATTACTTATTTAAGCAACATATTTATAATATAATGAAAAAAAAACCGACTTTCATAAATCATGTATCTGAATTTTACACTCCATACATTTGACGTTGTACACTACATCGTTATGTTTAAAAAGATGTCTTTATTTTATTTTTAACTCTTTATGCATCGGTACAGGTGATTCAGTCTAGACGCCACTTGTGCTGAAGTCTCAAATGTTTTTTGCTTTTTTTGCCATGTTTTAAATGCAGTGATTGATAAGCATACGTGAATACATTCCATAAAGTGTTGTTGAATCCCATAATAACTATGTAGAGTTGTGTCACATCTAGGCAAATATGATGCAAGTGTTTTAAACAAATGCTCTTTGTGGCCTCCAACAACACTAGAATAAAGATAATTGGACTTTCATGGTGTATTCCTGTTGCACACAATAAAATGACAGAAGAAACTATTAGTTCTCACGGCACAATGGACATGTTTTTCTTTTCCTGTTTAACCAGCTATTGTAATAAGTGGAAATGATGGTGATATCTGCAGTCACTTATGATTATGTCACTAGCCAAAAATGTGTCCGCAGAGAGAAAGCATCACAGATTTTATTTAATGCATCGTCAAGCAAAGTTTCCAACCTGTTTGGCCACAAAATCCCTCCACGCAGTCCATTCGGATAATGGTGCAATGCATAATAGCTGGATTTGATGTTTGCTACTGCTGCTCATACTGTAGCTGCACAATCATCTACATCACAGTCAAACACAGCAGAAAAGCAGTGATTATGTTTATGAGACAGAGAGAAACAGTGAGGATGACCGATCATGTGAACAACTGTTTACAACTCCTTACAAAACATACAAAAAAACAGAAGCAACAAAACAAATTAAGTACAACAATATGAGTACAACCAGTAAGGCATCAGGCAACTGCAGAATAAATATTAGATGCGTATACAAACGTAATTACTGGCATATCAAAGCGAGTTAATCTAAGAGGTAGAGAATGTCCATGAGGGGACACAAACTAAAGTGACCATTCGTGAAATGATATGAAATGCATTTATCACGGTTTATAACGAATTGTTTTAATTTTCTCAGTTTTAGTTGTCCAGGATAGAACCAGTTTAAAATGATAAACCTTCTCATAATATACTTGCATAAACAAGTTGCACTTTTAAGCACTTCGATTAAGGCAATGACTTTCATGAACCGCAATAAAGAAGACAGCACTGGATGTGGATGGCAAGACTGGCATCATCAGCACCAGTCTGGGTCACAGTAGAGGCTGAGCAGGTTGAAATGTATGTCAACTGCATTCCCATGGTCACCACAGCTTAGGAAAATCTATGTGGGTGAAGCCGGGTTCTTTCCTCATCTCCCAGTACGTGTTGTTGCTCACCCAGGTGTCATCCTTTGACCATCTGAGGAGCCGGAAAAGAAATTCAGGACAGTATTTAATACTTTGTTAAGGTAAGAAATGCTCACATTTTTGTATACGACTTCAGTGGGAAAGTATACCTGAAGAAACGAGGCTCGTGTGTTGAGTTGTTCTCCTCGAGGACTCGCCGTCTTTCTCTCTGCAGCTGTTCAATCCTGTGTTTCTCCTCCTCTGCAGCCTCCAAGTTTCCTTCCTCCAGCAATCTGCCAGCGAGACACAGACACATTCAGTGTGTAATATATTCAAACACCAATTATTAAAACTGCAGTCAGTCAGACAAAATCTCAGCAATACATAAACAATATATCATTTGTTTGCTGTGTCCTTTATTTGAAAATGGGCTTTGTCAAGCAAAACTATCAGACCTGACTGTGGGAGTGTGTGTATGAGTATTCAGCAGCAGCAAGTACAAGGAGTTAGAGCTGCAACTAACGATTATTTTCATAATCGATTAATCTGTCGATTATTTTCTTGATTAATCGATTAATCGATCACACCTAGAAATGATGATTTTCTCAAATGTCTTGTTTTGTCCACAAGCCAAACTGATTAACTTTTAATGATTTCTTTGTTATCTACAGCAAAGAAATGAAGAAAATACTCACATTTTAGAAGCTCAAACAATCAGAAATCTTGTTTTAATCATGAAAAAAGCTTTGAAACGATTATCAAAATAGTTGTCGTTTAATTTAGTAATTGATTAACAGATTAATTGTTTCAGCTCTACAAGGAGTGTTTATCCTGTCAAACTTCTGGATGACTGATTTTTCTGATTCAGATTTTTACGAGCTCAATGCTGCTGTTGCCTTCGTCTGTCTTCTTGACATAAAGTGAGTCACTTCCTGTGTGCAGCACGGGAATATCACAGAGTGACATGAGATCTAAATGCTGCTATACACAAAGCTGTGAGAAACACAGACTAAATCTAAGTCAGGAACTGTCAAGCTAGATTGTTTAAGTTATTTTTTTGTTGTTGTCGCTCGTTTTACTTTGATAGTCTGTTTTCATGTCCTTGCCTCCACCGCCTTATTTATTTGCACTGGTGTATCCTTGTCTCGACCTTCAGTGCCAGATCATCTTCATTCCAGTGTGTTTTTGTAGCAATTCCTTCTGTTTTTCCTGCTGTGTTTTTGATCCTTGGCTCTTTATGACCTGTGAGTTCTGCTTGTATTTTTTACTCAGATAGATCTACCATGTACCACTTTTGACTTGTGTCTAGATCTGTTTAGAGTGACATTGGCAATGGTTTGAATGTAATGTACATTAAATATAAAATGACAGTTTGAATTAGGGATACATAGAAAAAGTGAAATCTACTTTGCCTCTGTGATGCTTTGTGGCAGCAGGGTTTAATTTACACATTTTTAAACCTCAGACAAATCTACAATTATTTGATAAGATCCAGATCCTTCTGGAGTGACTTGCTATTTTTAACCAAGTATTGATGTGCCTATTTTTGTGTTGTTTTGATCAGTGTGTGTAAGGTGATCCCTATTCAAAACAGCTCTGTTGTGTGTGTGTGTGTGTGAGAGAGAGAGATAATAAAAGATGTGTTGATAATACTGTGGCAGAGATTTTCACAGCTGTGTTTTTTTCCCAGCTTATCTTTCAGGATATTTCAGGATCTCTTACCTTTGGTCTACGCGTAGCCTGGTGTCTGTGGGTGGCAGCAGCAGTTGCAGAGATGCATCACACTCATTCAGTTCCATCGCAAACTTGGTAAAACCATAATATTGTTCATGGTCAACTGGCATTGAATCTGCATTACAAACAAATAACACAATAAATACTAATAAAAGTCAAACAATTACACAGCATCATATCAATATAAAAATAGATACAAAATATGTACACCTGTACAACGTATATACCTCAAAAAGAAGGGAGGTAAATTCTATTTGCATTATTCCATGATGTAACTCCAACAATATAAATATTTGTACACTTACACAAATCTCAAAAACCTTGATTTTACTGTCTTGAGAAGAATTTTTGTAAACTATATGGGCATGACTTATTATTAGCTTTAAACGTTTTTTTTTTTCATGATTTTATGACAATCCAAATAATGACATTTCAAAATATTAAAATGTATCAACAATGGATTCATACTGTCCGATCCAATCCAACTTTATTTATAGAGCACTTTAAATACAACAACAGCTGAAACAAAGTGCTAAACAAATATGGGATAAATATACCTGATAAGAACAGGTAAAACTAATGCCTCATAGTGGGTTGAAAGCCAAAGAATAAAAGTGGGTTTTTAAGATATGTTTTAAAAATGTCTGACATGTCTGACTGTTCCACAATCTAGGCACAGCAACAGAAAAAGCTCTGTCCTCTCTGAGCTTTTGTTTAGATGTTGGTATCTCTACGAGCATGTGATCAGCTGACCTAAGAGGAAGGAGTGTAAAGACGAAGCAGCTCAGAGAGGTAAGGCGGGGCAGTACCATTTAAGGATTTTAAAACAAATAAAATCATTTTAAAATGAACTCCACAGTACATGGGCAGCAAGTGGAGTGAGGCTAAAATAGGTGTTATGTTTTTCCTTCTCATGTGCTCCAGTTAAAAGACACACGGCACCATTTTGAACAAGCTGGAGACGTGAGTGGGAAGACTGGCTGAAGTGCATTGCAATAATCCAGCTGAGACGTAATAAAGGCATGGACTGCTGTCTCAAAGCGCTGCATTGAAAGGATAAATTTTTACCTTTGCTGACTGTCTTAAATGAAAAAAGCTGGACTTCAATTTAAAATCACTGTTCATCTTAAAAACCCGGGTTTGTGATTGTAGGCTTAACATGCGGTGCCAAGGGGTCTAGGTCAACAGGAAGGGACTCACAGGAGCCATTTGGTCCAAATACCATCACTTCTGTCCTCCTTTCATTAAAAATTTATAAAGTTCATAATAACCAGGCTTACTTGCCATCTGACCAACTGCTCTTTTCTGTAATAGAAGTATTAATTTGAGCATTTAAATGTTGATACTACTAATACAATAAATTTAATTTCTATTTTATTTTGTGTATCCATTTTCAAAGGGGTATGAAACAGGATAAAACAAGTTGACTCAATAAAATCAGGCAGTTAGGACACAAAGACTATAAAAGATATATCTACCAAGTGTGCGTGTGCGCACAACAAATAAGTAAAAATCTTGCAATAAAACAGTAAGCTAGGCTTTCATAAAATGATGTGTTTTAAGAAGTGACATTAAAGATGCCACTGATTCTACAAGCCTGAATGGCTTTAGTTAATAGAGGACATACATTATACTGGTACACTGTAATCTGTCATACTTGCTCTCCAGACGCATGTGGCTGAAGGCGGATCCCCACAGAAAACTGCCTCATTCCACTTCCCAAAGAGTCTGTTGATGACCTTCCCTTTCTGGTCTGTGATGGTTCCCTCCACCTCATTCACACTGGAATTCCAGTATTTTGCCTGTGTAGAGAATAGACTTAGAATATGTAGAATAGTCTTCAACAACGTGTATGTTCGTGTTGCACTGACAGGAGTATGCTACGACAGGTGAGGACAAAGGACCGACATTGCAGTCAGCAGATGTTGCCGTTACGTACAGCACCCTGAGTCCTCGGTGAGTGTGGTGGAGCCGGTGTGTTTAATGAGAGATGAGGAGGCATAATGAGTGCTGACAAGTTTTGGCTTGTGATGCTGCACAGCTTCGGGTCTTCTAAATGGGCACATACTAAAGCAATTAACCTTCTCCTGCCAGTAAGGGCTTCCTTACATCTGACGCAAACACTAAGGGTTTCTTGCACACACACACACACATACAAAGCACCATCTGTGTACAGGCTTACAGGCTCCCTAGGATTTTACTAGGGAGGCTCACGAAAGGATGTATACTTGAACAATATTGCATAAGAGCTATGGCATAAGGAGGGATAACGTATTTTAACATGCAAATTATTACCCTAACTTTATTACCACAACACTACATTTTACAGTAAATAGCAAGAAGGTGAAATACCAATTCTACAAGCTTTATATGTCTGCAGTGAGCCGCTCTTGAATACATACATACAGTACCGTGCAGAAGTCTTAGGCCACCATTAGATTTGTTGTTTTAGCAATGCTATAACAACAATAGAGGATAATTCTTTCTATTTCACTTTACTGGAACACATCCAGAAAATATGTGTACAGTTTTTTGTTGTTTTTAAAAAAAACAAACAAACAAACAAACAAAAATCCATCCTCTACAGGTGTCAAGAATTTAGCGTGATCTACCCTTACACTTGAACAATAACACAGCTCTGTTGTCTGGAGTGGAACCTTCATTAATGTTACTGGTAAATCCTGTGTTTGTCCAGCTATTTCATTTAAAGAAATATCTGCTGTAAAAAACGTCTATTACGCCAGGTTTAAAAAGTTCAAAAATAATAGAAAAACAACAGCTGTGGTTTAACAATTGATTTTTCTTTCCATTTCACAAATGACTCTTGAATTTGAATCCATTGATGTGGCAAAGTAACTTTTACTGCAAGGCTTCTCTTCTCCCCGACTGCCGCTCAAGGGTCCAAAGTGAATGTAAACATAATTAGTTTGGGATTAAAATGAACACGCATCACTACTGAAGGGTCTGTGATTGAAGCGATGCCAAATACAAACTGTTGTGTTGGTAGAATTTGTTAGAGGAGGAGAGGGTCTTAATGTCAGATGTTGCACAGCCTAAAGGAGATAAAATAACAACATGGTTTGAATGTGTTTACTTCACCTTCACAAAAGTAATCTTGCACTGGCAGACATCACTGTTGGAGTTTCGGATGGTGACTTCCCCATAGTGCTCGATCCAGCGCTGCCCACTGAGAATATTATGGATACAGGACGTCACCTTGTTCCACTCATAGTGGTCTCCAAATCTAGAGGATCATTTAAGTTTATATTCACTACACTTTACCCTAAACACTTGTAGGCAATGTTTTGATTGACAAGATTTAATGATGAGCACAGAGTAAACGAGGCAGGAGAGACTTACTCAGGCAGGGTTACATGAGTCGTACCCACAGGAACAATCTCCATCGACTTGCCCCAGAACTTGTTCTTACACCTCACATCTGCACAATCAGACAGAAAAAAAACTGTAAACATTAACATTCATCCTGCACAGTGTCCATTATAAAATGGACATATTTCATTACCTTGCCAGAAGACAAAATTTTTAGACTCTGCATGGCAAGCTGAGATGGGCGGATGATGGCTGACCTGACGGTGTAAAGAGGAAACAAACAGCGGCATCAGCACACATGAAGCCAGAATGCTTTTGGTGTTTGTTGAATTATGATAGCAGGGAAAGACATGCATACTTGCTCTGCAACAAATTGAAAGCCTTTATCAGGCCGGTCGCATTCATAAGTCTCTCCCAGAATGGGGTTAAATGGCTTTCCACCAGTTCTGTAGTGCGTGGATGCATATCCTGATACGACAAATGTAGCTATATACACCTGCATATAGACAGAAACAACACAGTAAGTGGCTTTATTTGCAATTTCTATGACTGAATAATGATTGAAATAACTCAAACATAAACCCCCATCATTTACAATAACAGACTATCCTCCTTTGGTTCATAATGAATGTTTTGTTGATTCTCATTCTCAGCAGTTCTAATTTCCTGTCTGAATGCTCTTCACACACTGGAGCCAAGAGAGCACTACATCCATTCCACATCATAATGGGAGACAACTGTTTGTTTTCCACGTCACATTTACTGTATACTACACATTTGTCCTTTGTAACAATGGCACTCCACAGGCTGTATCTCAACACCTCCCACACGGGAAAAAGAACAAATGCAAAACACGTTAACTCAATCAATGTAATGTCGGACAGAAGAGGAAGATAATCTGCGAACAGGAAACAGTTATTCTCAGACAAAAATAAATGCCCAGAGTTTTAAAACTGTGTTTGTGTGGGTATTAAGCGATTCAACATTTGAACTAGTACTAGCTGCACATGTACTGAGTGCAGAAAATGAGCTAGAAAGCCCCTGCCCACACAGTTAAACAGCAGTCTTTGCCTTCTCACCATACGCTCAAAAGGGTCTTGTGTGTTGGCAGCTCTGTCTAGCAGCTCGCTGTACTCCAGCTCCTCACACAGTCTCTGCAGAGTGTTGAGAGGCTCATTAAGTTGCACAGGCATGGCCACTTTGGACAGGTCTTTGCCAATGTTGTTCCTGAGGATGTTCCACAGGCTGATGCTGCTGTTGTTGGGACTGGGGGAGGGTAAACAGGTTCTGCGCTGACAGAGGACGCCACCTTCTTCTACAGACCCTGGGAACAGATGGCAGATCTGTTTGAGTTGTGAAAGCAAACAGCGAGAGTGTTTTGTGAATAAATCCTTGAAACTGCAGTGTGGCCTAAGTTTACCTGAGTGTGATCTCTCAATTTCTGTCCCATTGCTGAAGTTGTCCATGGAAATGTTGTCACTAATGTCACTTATGTTTGAGTCATCCTCTGACACCTAAAACAACAAAAAAAGAATCATCCAAACTTTAGTTATTAAATAAAATGCATATTTTTAATATAAGCAGGTTTTTTTCCAGTGTCCTGTCACAGATGAATCTGCATCGCAGCTCTCAGTATTTTTAGATGAAAGTAATTAACTTTCATTTTCACATCGCTTCCGCTCCAGCTGTGAACTGATCAGGCATGCTGCTCACGGAAGGAACAGAGGGAAGACGTCATAACATGCATGATGAAAACCCAATGTTTTTACAGGACATGTTATTCTGCAATGGAAAGAGGCTTAATTACCACAACAGGTTGAAGATTTTTAAAATAGAAATGAGGACAGGCAGAAAATAATGAATAATCTGTGGTGGTCATTTGATTTTAGACACAGTTGTCAGGATTGTTTTTCAGATTCACAAACATCAGTGCCGTACATTTAGAGACACTTCAGAGCAGTGGTTGATGGTAACAGTTTCACAAGTACACTTACCTCATTTTCAGAGGAACTGGCCGACAACAGGACTTCCTGTGCGTCAAAAAACTCGGACAAAGACTCTGCAATTGAAGCTCTGCTCTCATTGGACACCTGGTGTACGAGGGGAGGAGAATCTTCCACCGAGTCCTGTTTCTAGGAGACATAATGTCCAGGGCTATAATTAAGAGGAAGAAGGGGGCAACTTCATCATAGCCACAAAAGGTGGCAATTAACAGGTAATTTCATTATACAATATAATCATGATGACAGGATCACACACACACACACACACAAGACACGTATGTATCCTAAAACACCTTAAATTATAATCACAGCATAACGATTACTGAAAAGAAAATCATAATCCTGAACAGTTTTAAATAAGTGTAATCAGCTCTACAGTGGATTTATTCACTGAATTATAACATGTTTGCCTGGTGCTTTAAAGATATTTACATTAATAGCAACATTGTATAACAATAAGTGAAAACATGCGCACATATAAAAGGAAAAGAAAGAACATTTTAGACAGAGCCTCACTTGGCAAATTCGTGTTGCACTGTGTGTTCAAGAAATATCCTGAGACATGCAATTGACACTGAGACATTGCAACTCATGCTATTCATTTGTGGAGCTCTAAAACAAACAGCTCACATCTCCGATCTCAATTAAATCCAGTATCTCGTAATATCCCTCATGTGAGTACTAATAATGGCAGAAGATACTAGACTGTATCAATGGAAAGAACTCCAAGCTGTCCTCAAACTTGAGTGGTACATCCTCATGAGAGATTTTCCATTCTAATATCTGAGATGTTTTATGTTGCTTGTAACAGTTGTCCCTGTCTTTGTACTTGTCCTTGTTTGTTATTTGTGTTGGAAAAGACATCTCTCAATGAAACAGCCCCGACTAAATAAAGATGAAATAATTAAAAAAATACAAACGAAACAAGACAAAGGGAGTCGAATGAGGGGGTGGGAGGAGTGCAACATTTGTAGAAGGTGGAGGAGAGGGAAAGGACAACTCATTCACTCTGTGGTAAACAACTCTCTGTGGGATGAACAAAAAAAAAAATAGAGATAATAATAATCATCACGGTGGTGGGGAAGGGAATAGAGTCACTGTAGTCCTGCACCCACCTGCGCAGGGGCAGTGAGATTTATTAGTGTGGGCTCTACGATGTGGGACTCAGCATGAATCTTGCACAGGCGCTCTCTCAGCTCAGAGTTCTGGGCTAAAGCCTGGAAAAATAACCAGTGCAAACATGGTTTACAGAAGACACGCACCTTTTTCCGACAGAGACATTTGTAAATATATTTGAATGTGGTCTCAGACAGGAAGCAATGGGAACCCACATTGCATTGCTCACCCCATACTAGCCCAGTGTGAGGTAGAGTGGGCAGCAAATGAGTAATCAGGCAGAAACATTCAGAGAACTATGATGGCATATACACAACAAAAGTCAGCATGACAATTATAGTTTGTTACCAAAGGCAGAAAATAGAAAGAGACCCTGGGTGGCAGGCAGCAGCCCCTGCACACATGACTGTTATACACACAGCGTCGCTCGAGTGGGAGGACGTCACTCCAGCAGCAAGCAATTCCTCTAAAAGGCTCATCAAAGTGTCACGGCTGACAAATCATGTGGGAGGAGTGTAGTGTAAGAGACTGGAATTCCTTACGTACTTCTACCGACTACGTTTTCTGGGTCTGAGTATGAGTGTGTGGCGTTTCACATACTGTTGCCAGCGCGTTCCTCAAACCGACAACCTGCGGCGAAGTCGGGGGACACGTCTCGTGGTCCAGGCACTGCTTCAATCGCTCTCTCTCAGTTGTTAGTGCGCCGAGGGCTGATTTCATGGTTGTGTGTACTGTGGCGACAAGAGAAACAGTGAGGAGCTATAACAGCAAACCAATTCTATTCATTTAACAACAATGAAGGCACAGTCACGGCAGATCGTGTCTAACGCACCGTGCTTCTGACATAATTAATTGTGAAATGCTGATTGTCTCCTATCACTCATCGACAACTTCGTTTAACACGACTGACTTGTTTCATAATTGACGATCGGGAAAACAAACGCCAGCTAAAACTGAACGCCTCACTGTGATAGATGAACCTCATCATGGCTTAATCATTTTTGAATGTGCATAAATCTGGCAGTTGGAATGTGTTGGCGGCTTTTCCCCCCGGAGCAACTTCAGAACTGTGTTAGCATTATGTAAAACACAAATCATCCTCAAGATTCTGTGTCAAGCATCAGGTATCTGAATATCAAATTCCACGAGGAGTGGCAGAAAACTAAATTGGCCACCCATGGGATAATCATCTGTTTATACGCGTTTTTTTTTTTACTAACAGCTTGCAGAACACCATCGGAATCTGAAGAATGCCTGAGACTGACTCAGTAATTAACAGCTGCATGATTTCTCCATTGTCACTAATGTTAGTTTGCGACACATTATAAAAACAACATCATGCCAGTGCTTAGTGTATCTATTTGTGTATCTATAAGATGGTGGGCAGATTTATTGGACATACAGTGACTGGGGCATCTGAACAATGATGCATTTGTGGAGTTTCTCTCGGTTGGTAAAACTATCTTTAAAGTGCTTGTGAAGCAAATGCAAAGTTATAACTCCCCCTTCAAAGCTGTGGTTAATCAGCAGTTTCCTCGTTCACCTGTGACTAAGTGCACCTGCGCCCACACTACTGCCCAAAAATGTACAGAAGAAAAACTGACTCCTGCTGAGAGAGAGAGAGAGAGAGAGGGAGAGAGAGAGAAGAGAGAGAGAGAGAGAGATTTTTGTGCAGAATGGTGAAAGTGTTGCTTCTCTACATGCTTTTTAAACAAGTGGTTTGATACAGCAGTGTTGGCGATAATATTCTGAACAAACAGTGACGTTCATCTGCTTTGGTGGACATGCCCCCCAGTCATTCAGAGCACAGAATTACCATTACCATCACTTTAAAAATCCTAAATTTGTCCTTTTCATCAGAATCAATCTATCATTAATCGTTAAAGTGATTCCCTCACAGTTGTTGGCAATGCGACAGAAGTCCTCCTGCAGTTTGGCCACATCAAAAGCAGAATCCAGTGATTCGTGGTCAGTCTTGTCATTAGCGAGTGCAGCGGTGGAGAGGTTGGGGTTAGAGGCGTGGAGGCGAATAGAGCCAGAGGAGATGCAGCTGGGCACCTACAGTCGTACAGAAGGGATGAAACATTAAAAAACACAGACTTAAAAATATATTACATTCTGCTTTGTCACGTTGTCTACCTGCAGCGTTGTTTTGGCATCTTTGTTGTAGTTTTTAGTGCGCCATTTCCTAGGAATTCTCTTCTCCTTCTTGGGGCTGTCAAATGTAGATGTCTAAAGAACAATAACAAGAAATTTGTGTTTGAGTATTTTCTCAGGAAGCACTTTACAGGAAAATAAACTGAGTGGTGTGAGAGGCAACACGCTCTATTGCTATTTAGTAGCAAATGACCTAAGGGCAACACAAATATTGATGCACATAAATTATAAAAGAAAAAAGTAACGTACAAGTTGCTTTGCATAAATATCAGAGTCATCTAGGATTTTAAATGTTACTGATTGACAGCACTGTTTCTCAGAGTTGATATTAAATTGCAATAATGACGACCAAAAGGAATAAAAAAAAAAAAAGAGATTGTAAGAGAGTGACCTGCAGGGTTTGGATAGATGGAGCAGAATATGTACGATGGAGGACTTCCATACTTTGAAGCAAATGGTTGAGCTCCTGCAGGAAGGCATCACAGATGGACAGGTCTGTTGAAACAAGCAGAAAGAAAAGATGGGAAGGAGACAGGTAAATATACAGTATATAAATAACTAGTAAATAAAAAGAGCTGCATGGTTACCTAAGATAGAGATAATATTGTATGTATGATGTGTACAAAATGATGTTGACTTTATATCATCAGTGTCCTCATAAATGAGAACTGGGACCAACAGTGTATTGGTAATAACTTCTCTGACTCCTTCTACTGTAGGTTATCAACATCCTGCACTCTGATCTAACCTTTAAACAAAAGAGCACACAGAGAGATTAAATACAAGACAACCAAGTACCAGGTAAGATTAGATCTGGTGCCACTTTCATAAAAGAAAATGGTGGTAATTCTTTAACCTCTCTGCTGCAGCTTTTACATCTTTCTTTGTTTTTAAAGGATTGTTTAATTCTCTACTTTAACTGTGCAAATCAAATGGGTCTAGTTTGCATGTGTAACTTATCCACCTGCACTGAGTGAGAGACCGAATCAAAAACTGGATCACTTCCAAATAAGGTTCGACAGACAGGCATTTAAAGGTCCAGTGTGTAACACTTAGGAGGGTTTGTTGGCAGAAATTGAATATACTACACACAAGTACATTTGTACAGGTGTATGGCTGCTTTAAATTAAAAGTATCTTGGTTTTTGTAGAATAAGCCTTTTATGTGTACTTTAGGCAAAGCTTTATAGAGGGCGCCATCTTGCGCCACCATGTTTCTACAGCAAATAAGTTAGAGCTAACATTTCATATTTTTGAAGAAGAAGCATATTCTGCAAAATGAAAATAAATGACATCTTTTCTGGTATGTCAAGGCCTCTGTAGTGTCCCACAACGCTTGGAAAAGGGAGGCGGGAGTTTGTTGCACTGTGCAATTTCACCATCAGATTACACACTGAACCTTTACTCTTGGTGCTCATTAAATCGCCTGTGGCATCAGTGTTGTCTCACCTTTGGAGCATTTGTCCATGTCGTCAGATGACTGGAGCCAGGCTGTAACTTTGGCCTGGCTGTTGCAGCTGAGAGGGAAGACTCCTACAGAATGAGCTGAGGACTGTCTTCGTATAGACACGCACTGGAGGAGTACAGTATATGAAACAGTCATAAGTGGAAAAGACGGGAATAAACCATATAATTTTTGTGTTGCGTCATGGAGGAGTATACCTTTCTGATCGAGGCATTTTTAGCCATGCTGGGCGAGTTGGGTGAGTTGGGGGAGGGGTAGTGGGGATAGTAGAAGGACTTGTCATTAGGGTACATGGCAATTTCATTCTGCCGGTAGAGCCGATGGTGACGCAGCTTGGAAACCCATTCATCAAAAAGCTCCTGTGACTTAATCTGCAGGGCACATACCATAATCAGAAAGTAATCCAAGGACAAGTAAGGTGGAGGAGGCGTGTCGGAGAACAAAAAGAACAGGTACAAAATTCCCTCTCACCCACTATTGTAACACACAAGGTCATTGGAAGGCAGCTGTTCCAAGAACAGAAAAGGAATAATCTAAATAATCCATGTTTTACCTCTTTTCCTGTAAACCAGCGGGGAATGTCTTATATTCATTAGCCTTTGCAGCTTACCTTCAGGTGATAGATGTTTTCCTCGGCGTCGAGATCGATGCACTTGGCTTTCTTCTTAATGGCCATGACAGAGAGACCCACGTCAATGCAGCCATGTAGTTTCCCCTTCTCAATCTGCATTTCAAAGTCAACATATGACATTTTGAATTTATTGGGACGAAACCTCACACAGATACTACAGAGAGGTGTTCACGTATTAAACGCATGACATTGTGTTCAAAGGGACAATAACAGCTCTTTATTTGCTCAGCCCTGGACCAAGCAGAGTTTCCAAATGGCTCTACAATGGATATACAGTATGAGATTCAGGGACAGTGAGGGGATTTTAATGTTTATATTTAAAAGACACAAAATAGGCCGACTCTTCCTCTGGAACTGTATAGTAGCCAGGAGGCTTTTGTACTCACATCTGCGCTGCACTTGCCGTACTTCAAGATGCCCTTGTCCAGAAAAAAGTATCTCTGTGGGGAGAAAGGCGAACAGTGATTGGACGAGACGGGGTGAAACGTCCCTGACAGTGACAAGTCTGAAGTCACTCTTATGACTGATTATGACATAGACAGCCTGCAGTATAGTATAGTGTCTGAACTGTAGTGTTGGAGGATATGTCCACAGTCAGACTGTGAAATTAGGATCTAATGTGTATATGCACGTTATTTCCTTAGAACCTCAGGGAACCAAAGCCCAGACCCGATGAGGCCAAACCTCATTTTTAAGGCCCTGGTTTTAAGGATGAAAATGCAGTGTCCAAACCAAAAATAGCTGATCACGTTTGTGTGTATGTGTCTGTTATTAAAAACAAGCTGCTGGATGTAAAAACATACACCAGGAATAACGTTTGCTTAGGAGGAGGCAGTGACATCAGACTTCACTCCTCCAGTGAGACTGCAGTGCTTCCAGGTCTTTGTTCAAACTGTTTGCAGCAGTCTCACTGTCTCGCCTCACTAGTGCATCTGTAATGCTTCTGCCTTCCCTCCAATCAGCCATGACGTAAAATGGATCACTCTGAATCCAGCGTGGGCAATGTTACCACAGACATGAAAACAAAATACTGCTCAACACACAGAGAGAGAGAGAGAGCAGTGTGGAGGTGACAGGCTTCATCAGCATTGTGTGTAACGGACATTTGTTATTTTAAATATATTTAAAATAAATGATATTTTAAAACTACACTACTACTACTGTGAATAATCATATTAAACGCTTAATGGGAACATAACATGAACAAGATATTTAAATGATCACAGCAGCAAAGACAGTAAAGATGAAGATAATAAATAATAAACATGCATTTCCACATGTGATATTGTCTATACGACTCTAAAGGGTTAAAATAGAATGTACATTATAGACAGTTACAAGAATATATACAGTATGGGCTTGATATTTAAAGTATAAAGAAGGACTGAACATGAGATATTATATACATATATATACATATCTATATATATAGATATGTATATATATGCATATATATATATATATATATGTATATGTATATACTGCACGTGGGATGAGTAGCCTGATTACGTGTGGACTACTTAGAGCATTGCTTGTTGTACAGTCTAACAGCTGCAGGCAGGAAAGACCTGCGATACCGCTCCTTCAGACATTTAGGATGTGGAGGAGATGATAGCTTAGAGTATTTTTTTACACATGTATCTGTACTTCTACTTAAGTACAGAATATAAGTACTTTTGCCACCTCTGCTTAGCAGTCATTCTCCTCTCTCCCGCCACCTCCACTTTGTCAAGGGGAACCCAAGGACAGAGCTGGCTTTTTTTATAACCAGTCTGTCAGGCCTCTTCCTGCTAATAAGGTGAATGATAGTGACCCCATTCAGCAAGGATTTATAAAAGATTGAAAGAAGAGAAAGAAGAGTATCTTCTTGACAAACACCACAATCACTGAGATCATCGTCCATCGGCTTAACTGCAGTGAGGCATTTCTTTTGTCTTTCCTTTGTTACTCTTTCTATCACTCTGCGGCCAATGACATCTCTGCTCCTCCATCCTCGATGTGCAATCTCTGGTGCTCTCGTGTACATCATCAGACTGTTGAAAGCACATCTGAGAAGCTCTGACTGTAAATCAATACTAAATGTATTCAACTATATTAACCAACAGACCATCAGCTAATGCATCTGGGAGGAACACCACACTTCCTAGACAGTATCATCCCAGTGAAAGCTTTTAGACAAGACAGTGTGTGAAGGACCTCTGACACAGGTCACATGTGACTCATCACGAGGGGGAAATCCTCTCGTGCACAAACTCATTCAATTAGTTTAAAACAACAAAAGTGAGTCATGTCAGCAGATATTTATGTGAAAGTGTAGGGTAAAACCGGGAAACGGTTACAATATCCACAATGACGTCATGTAGTCTGTCACTCAGAGACATTAGTTAGAGTAATGTGGTAAAGCGTCATTTTTGAGTGTTGGATTATACCTTATGCCAGCCCTTCATGGGCCACTTTCTCCTTTTGAGCAGATAGCCCTCCTGTTTCTGAGGCTCAAGGATGTTGCCGAAGCCTCCACGCAGGCCCTCCACTATTTCCCAGCTGTCCTGTGGGGAACAGATGCTTTATTGAGTTGTGTGCACACACACACACACACACACACATGCAGATTAAAGTTGCCAGGAGGTCTGGTAATATATACAAATTGAATTAGTCCACCACACACCAGAGTGAAAGTCTGAGAGTGAAGCAAATTTTTGGTTGTTGATGGTGTGTTGATGGTTCAGATTAGCAGGAAATGGGATCATGTAAGGCAGATCCTGTAATCATGTAATGTTTTGGCAAAAATCTGGCAATACGATACATAGCCCTATACAGAGATGAGCATTAATACAATCTATTGGGACACATTGCGACTCGCCCCTTCAAAAAGTAGCCTTTTTTTTAAGAAAAGTCTTAGTAAAAATACCTTTTTTATGAATAAAGTATAACATAACAGTCTTCTTGTCTAGTGAGACGAGTGGAAAGAGGGGGAAGGGGTCAAACGGCCAAGAGCCTGCTGTTAACTTGTGGTTGTATACAACAGAAAACCACCGACAGAAAACCTCTGTCAACAACATTTCCACATCGATACTTTGCCTCAAAGAATCAATACAGTATCACGGCATGAAATATGTAGTAGTTTTAGCTACGACAGACTACTTTCACCTCACGGTCTCATTTACAGTATAAAATTAGCTCAGTAACTCAAATCCAAACCTATCTGATTAGGAGGATATTTCATCAGTGACTGATCAAAACAGATGTGTCACGTACTTCAGCATAAGCAGTACAACCAGAGGGGTAGACGCACTGCATATTTAATTTATAAATGGGCTGAAAGGGTTTGTCAAACAAAAAGAAAATCAATCCATTTTTATTCACGCTTGTGAATCATCACTCCGACAAAGGTCAGTTTACTCATCACACACTGCACTATAGCCTTTGAAAACAAGTGCAGAACGTCCCTTTGGCTTTGAGATGTAGACAAAATACCCTCTTTAATAAACACTGAAGGTGTGGTGTGAAAAAGACACAAAGAAATAAACGGGCAAAGACAGGTGCCCGTGGCTGGATATTGTTTTATTGAGTGATGACACCGCCATTAGGAAAAGGAGCAAAAGAAAGACGATCATAATCTTATTTAATTCTGTCAATGTGAGCAGGGAACCAACAGAAAAACAAAGTATGTCAAAGTAAGTGCATGCTCTTGGCCAGAAAGACTGTGGAAAATGAATGAGCCAGTGTTTTGACCCATTCTGGTATGCTGGCAGGTTGACAGTGTGGCAATAGTGATACAGTTTGCATAATTCAAAGAATTCCATTAAGAATGAGTGCTAGAGTAATTTACGATTTAAGGCTCTGTTTTATACTACTATGCTTTATATTGTTATAAAAACTGAACGTATGACTGTACTGGTTTATTGGGCAAAATGAGCAAAGTGAAGATTGGACCGTTTTCGCTGCACAATTTATTGGCAGAGCAATTCATGGAAGTACGTTATCATAGAGCCCCTTAATTGTAGGCACATAATGGTGATACCGTATTTAAAATTACAACTTCCACTTCGTTAAGTTGCCCATGAGGGACAAATGATCACGTCAGAGCGATCCAGAGGGACGTCAGGTTCTTGGCAGAGGTTTGAGGTGACGCTGTGAACAGTGTGTCCCTCACATTTCCTGTATAAAGCAGTTCTGTTTAAACAAACAGTGTACGTTAAAGAGACAGTAAGGCTATTTTAAATAAACCCCCATATCTGATGGAGTGGGGCGTGGCTGGCTGTCACACAGCGAGTCACCGTCACATACTGCCTGGGTGCTTTTCCGTCAAGGTCAAGGGACACTCTCACAGAGGAAGCAGCGATGTGACTCAAAATAGCATGCGGTGCTTAAAAAGATACGGCAATTATCTCTGTAAGGAAACATAAATCGAGAATGTAAGCAAACGAACAGTCAGCTCAAAGTCTAGGTAGAAAACTTCTTTTTTGTCCACACACCCCTGCAGAATAAAATCTAGACATGATATGTTGTGGACTATATTAAGGAAGTAAAGATCACAAAATGCTTTACAATCAAATAAATATGAAAAATAATAAAAGAGACATAAAAATACAATGGTTCAAAACATAGACACAAGAACAAGTAGATTAAAAGCCATAAAAAACCCTTGTCAAACTAAATGCCTGCTTGAATGAAAGAGTTTTTGGCTGCTTTTCAAAAGAATCAACAGAATTTGAGCAACATAAAGACAGAGGCAGCATATTATTCCATAGTTTGATAGCCACTGTGTGAAAGGCTTGATCCCCTCTTGTCCTAAAGCTTGTGTGGGGAACAACTAACAGCTTCTGACCTGGAGACCTCAGGGTGTGAGGTAGGATCGGGTCAGAGACGTAAGAGGGAGCTTGTCCATGAAAAGCAGTAAAAGGAAGGACCAGGATTTTTAATTATACAGGTAACCAGTGAAGTGATATATAATGTGATGTGATCTCTCTTGCGTGTGTTGGTCAAAAGCCGTGCAGCGGCGCTCTGAACTGCCTGGAGACGGTCAAGCTCTCTCTCGCTTATTAAAACAAGTAAAAAGGCCGTCACAGTCGTCCAAACGAGAAGAAATAAAAGCGTGCAAAAGCATTTCAAGTTCGACCTTTTGACTCCAGAGATCTTAATTTGACAACTTTCCTCAGATGGAAGAAGCAGTTTCTCACTAGTTACCGGGAATGATTTTCAAAAGACACTGCTGGGTCAAAAATAACACCTAAGTTCCTGAGGTTCTGCTGGACAAACGAGCCTAAACCTCCAATATAGCACAATAATATAGTGCGCTATGGCTTCCAGATATAGCTATTTGGTCAGTGAGAAGAACTATTTCACAAATTCAAACCTACTTTAGTTTAAACAATACACAGTATACTGAATTAATAAAAGAGCTGGTAAGGTAGGGCTGTATTCTGTATTCAAATGATAGATTTACTGGTCGATTTGTTCTAATCTGTAAGTGGTTGGAGAGTTTCCAGAGTTAATTTCATGCAGACAAATGCGCTCACACATCAATATGCCTCCAAGAGTAATCCTATATTTCCTATATGTATTTAAATTAAACTAAACATTTCAATTTTGTTTAATTAAGTTTCAAATGTGCTTTTGGTCGAGCCTGAAGAGGTTTGAAATTGAGATTTCAAGAGAATGTTTATTATACTGTATTAGATACTAGTAAAGTGATGGACTGGTGGTCTGTGGTCCCCGTGGGCAGGACAGGATAGAAACTTTATTACTCTCATTCTCAAACAGAAAAGCAGTCACGGCACAGGTAATGAAAAATTAATGAATCTGCTCCCTGTAGATTAGAGCTCAAGTGGGCAAGTGCAACAACAGTTTGATCATGGTGCTAATATCTCCACTCACTGTGATGTGAGCGAGCACCTTTGAGAAAAACTGTTGCTAAATCACCTTTAAGTGATTCAGAACCTTCTAAATGAGCTGAAATGCTTTGGTCTGAGTGATGAAAACAACAAGTCTGTCTAACTTTGCAGATTTTATTTTGTAATAAATGCAAATGGGACTCAGATGTAGTTGTCTCATTTATAAAGAGCCAAATAAAGTCTCAAGAATGTCTGAGAAAACCATAGCATCTATTTGGAAATGGAATTCAGTGCCAGGTCATTCTTTTCCCACGACACAGAGAAACCCACGCTGATGCCATGCTTGCAAGTTGTATACTGCTGAGTGACATGAAACAAACAGTCCAAACATTCCTCTAACACCAGCGAATGAAACATTTGTTTGTGTGTTTGTTAACCAGTGAACATTGTGTGACAAATACTCCAGTGTCATCGGGTGGTGCGAGTTACCTGTCGACTGTCAAGTTTGGAGGAGGAGCTGCTGTTGCTGCGGGACAAAGAGGAAATCTTCTGTGACATGGCTGAACTTCGCTCCTCTGAGCCCATCTCGCTGCACACTGGCTACGGCTGGTGAACTTGAAACATTCCTCTTCTGAGCAGAGATGCGGCAGAGAAGATCGGGTCGTGAGGACATAAAGGGGGGGAAGAGAAAGATGACTTTAACAGGCAAGTCCTCGAAAAGCCTGAAGCGCTGTCTCACTGAAAATTGCATTACATTATGTATGTAAGTGTTTTGGGTTTTTTCCCCTTCTTCATGGAGCAGAGATGAGGAACATTATGACAAAAGCTGCACAACATCAGCAAATGAAACTGAGACACAGTAAATTGATCTGCAAGTGAAGAAGCCTCAGTTTTAAATCATTCAAATACACAGAGTGAGGGATTGTCTCTTTAGAAGGACACGCACTCGAGTCTAGTCTAGTCAGAAACATTTAGACCCTTGCAATATCAAAATGTCCTTCAGAATTTCACTGCAGAAATGTTATCATCACAAAAATACTGCTAGTTTTATGTTGCCGTGAGTTGATGCACAGGAAAGTAACTACCAACGTGGGTTATGTGGGTGAATCATCAAGGTTTTTGTTGACAGAAATAGTCAACAATATGAAACTATATAAAAATATAATATTCTACAGAACCATAATAATGACAATAACAGGCAATAGTAGCAAACAAGCTCCTAAATTGCTCCGAATAAGTATTTAAAAGTAAAAGTGAAAAGTAATAAAACCATTTATTGCAACAAATAGTTAAACTTGGCGTCGATGGCCAGGCAGCATTCTACGCTAAAACAGCGGCATTAAGGTGGAAACTCGCATACAAGAGTGAGACCAAACAAGATAATGAATAACATTGTAACTTTGGAGACTGCTAGAAAGGTGGAGGCTGAGGTGCTGGTGGCAGCAGTGTGAGGCAGCACTGGTGCAGCCAAAGATGACAGAGGAAGAAATCTAATTTAAATGGACCGCCTCAGTGTAAGAGTGTCTGTGAGTGGATTGTGACTGACAGATTGAGGTCAGCTGATTACAGCTGGGGCGTATGACTGGATCCAACAGGTTCTCTGTCTGAACTGAACCAGCACCCTCAACATGTCATTCATCTTGGATGCTGAAGTTGTAAATTGTGCGATTTGATGATGTATGTATTTATTTATTTAGTTTTAGTGTGTGTTTTTACTGCTGGCTGTGAATCAAATTGCCCCCGGTGACAATAAAGATACCTTTAACCTTGAACCCAAGTGGGAGTTTTATGTTTTGTAAGAAAGTGACTTTGACATCTGACTAAAAACATCTGTGACATATATGTCATATCATCGCTTCAACTGGGTGTGGAAATGATTGGGCCTTTTATGAAAATGATAACTTTCAGTCAGCAGCCACACCTCACACAGTCTAATCATCATTATGTGCCTGGTCTACCACATCAGCACCCTACAAACACATTTTGCTTATGCAATGTGAGAGGCAATTTGTGATATGGAAAGCTGACAACCAGCCAGGCAAAAGTCACAAGCGTCTGTGTAAATCATCAGGTCGGTCCACATGGGAACAAGCAGCAGGTCGTTAGTTTAAGTCCACTGAGGACACACGGCAGTACAGAGTTTTTGGACAATTAGGTCTGAGTGCATTATTGTGTTATGCCAACATCTGTGAGGTCTGTAGAACATTAAATATCTGATACCATGACTATCAAACTGATATATATCTATATGTGTATATAAATGATATGGATGGTTATTATGTGAATTTATGTTTTATTTACATATTTACCCTCATGTTTTTGGTTCCTACCTGCCCATGATGTCAGGTGGGAGAGATTTCTGGAGCAATGTTTGACATGAAATAAATCACTTCCTGTGAGCAAACACAATGAGATCCAATGATACAATACAATGAGAAACCCAGTTTATATGGAAAAGTTAGGCACATTACTTCTACTCTTTCACAGAGAAAGTCTAAAAATAATAATGCTATCAAGCTGCCAGCTCAATCTTTGGCTTGAGTGAGATGCCACCTGGCATTTTCTGTTCAATATGACAATGTTCACACATTACTCCATGAAAACTGTGTAAACTGCACCAATAGATGAAGGTTGTGTCAATGAAAGTAGACCTGACGATGGATCACTTTCATTCTGCCAGTGAGAACTACTGGATGACCATGCAAACACCGTCTCCTCCCAGATTGGACTGTATCAGACAGGCCACGTGTTGACTGCCACTTTGAAGAAGCGCCAAGGTTAATCATATTACCTGCTCTGCATCCACATCCACTTTGTGCTGCATAATATCCTCAACCTCTTGTGTTGAACAGACAAAAGCATGGTCATCTGAGACCTCCGTCATTCTGCCAAGCCTACACCACCCCTCTGTCTGGGGACCACAGGAGCGCAATCATTTCTGCATGTGAATAAACCCGAAAAACAGGGGGAAAACACACGCTACGCTACAGACGACCATGATAAAAGACAAATTAAATGTAATCTACAGCACGTATCTACAACCATGGCTCCCCACACTTATGATTTATTCATCCACTTTCCGCAGATTACACCAGCTATATACATCTCGACACCCTTTTATCTGATACAACAACACCACTTCTCAGGCTTTCATCATGGTGACAGGAGTATTAGACATTAGAGCTCCATTAATTACCCTTTCTCACAGAGGAGCAAATGCTCCGTGATGGCAATAAAGAATGCAGTAAGTGAGTACTATAACGTGTATATGAGCTGTGTTTCGGGCATTAAAGTTACTGTCTGTATGGATTTTGACAAACACTTGTGAAGGCTGAGAAACACAGAAAGTCCAAACATACAGCGGATACAATAACGCCTGAGCCCACAGACAGTGATGCTGACAGGAAGTCAATACTGAGTGAGACTAAAGTTTAAAGCTCCAAGGTGCTCGATACAATTAAAATGTCTTCAATATAATAACACGGTCATGCTGACCTCTTTTAAAAACACACACACACACTGATGCATTTCAACCTCAGGTCTTCATCACACAGTCAAACAGATCTCACAGAACAAGACGCCATCTTATAGCGGTGTTCCACAAACTACATTTAAAATAAAAATAGTTTGGTTTAAGCTTTGGAAGAAGCCATTCTTTATAAAAAGCTGCCACCACAATGAAGAGCGACACTACTCCTGGTGTGTGAATGCCACCATAGTTCACCTGACACGTATGGGAGCAGAGGGGTTATTTGTTACTGCAATCTGCAGTCTCACAATTAGATGCCACTAATTCTTACACACTGGGCACATAGAAAATATGGCACCAAATTTGACTTAACATACGACTAATCTACTAACCCTTTCTGCATGGAGTTTGCATGCTCTCCCTGTGTGTGTGTGTGTGTTTGTGTATGTGGGTTTTTACGGGTTCTCCAGTTTCCTCCACAGTCGAAAAATATGCAGATTTTGGGGGATTAGGCAAATTGGACACTGTAGGTGTGAGTGTGAGAGTGCATGGTTGTTTGTCTCTATGATGGACTGGCGATCTGTCCAAGGTGTACCCCGCCTATCGCCCTATGTCAGCTGGGAGTGGCACCAGCGACCCTCCTGTGGAGGATAAAGCGGTAGAAGATGGATGGGTGGATATTACTGATCAATAAAAAAGAGTGCATATCTAGTATTTTTAAGACAAATTAAACAGTTGAGAGATAGTTTGGACGTAAAGTAAGATCACAGTTGCACTGCAGATGAATTGGCATGCTTTTCATGCATGACTGCATTAAAAATAAATGTAAATACAAATGCAAGGTTTTGTCCATTTTTGTTTAGCAGAGGCAATCTCAAAAAACAACAACAGCCTTTTCCTTTCAATGAGATCTGATGATAGCAATAAAACAGTCAAATAGCTGGGAAGCAGAGAAACTGCTGACTGCTCTCTTTTGGAAAAGTGTCTTTGCAGTAAAAATGGAACTGCCCTTTCACAGGGAATGACTCATGTGCCCGACAAAATCCCTCATGTGAGACACACTGTAAATTTGTAACATCTCATCATTTACTGCTACAAAAACGAACGAATGAGTAAAAAACTATAAAGGCAGAATTAATGGTCAAATGTCAGTACATTGTGTTTACTATAAGACACTACCTGAATAGTTAGTTAGATAGTATTGTCTTCAAATTGGTTTTGAATTGTTTTAACACATGAATACACGTGACAATAAATGTTCCAATCATGTGTGAACAAATCCAGTGGGTCGTATTACACCGGCATCGTCAGCTGACTCATCAGGATCCTAAATGACAATATCATTAATTTGAACATGCATTTTAATGAGCACAAGCATAGTTGAAAAAAAGAAGAACTGTGTCCAGCTGCTGAGACTTCAGCTTTTTAAAACAAAACAGTCAGCTAATTCTAATTTTTACTCACTTAAAGAGCTTCTCCGAAGTTGTTGAGGCTTAATGTCTGTTACAGCTGCAATAACTAGATTGGCAGAAGCTGAAAGCCCTCTATTACATTCTGCAGTTCATGTTGCAGATGTTCCGCCATCCATTCCCTGGCCACAGAGTCTGCCAAAGGGACTGACAAGCTTCAAGGCATCATTAAGATCTGAGTCAGTGGAATAAATATCTCATGGTCAACCCCCTACAGGGCAGCTTTTGTTGGAAATAGTCTCGTTTGCAGAAATAATGGCACTTAAGCTCCCATTGGTCGCTGGTGCACTACAGTAAATCAAAGACGTTGGATAGGAAGTGGGAACAGACATTAAAACACCCTCCCTCTGCTAAAAAATATGAAGTGCATTCATTTTGGGAGAGACAGTGCTGCTGGAGTTCAGTAATGTGAGACTACTGTGCTTAAAGCGACTCTAACAGTGACCAAGGTGAAGTGTGAAGTGTCATCTTAAAATTCAGAAGGTGATAAGATGATATTTAGATAACCTTTATATTTTTCCCCTACTGTATATTCTCTTAAATTACATTTTATATGCAAAACCTGGGAGAGACGCTCCTCTTTTTCACGAGATGCTTAAGGAATTCTGTTTATGAAATAGCCAAACATAGCTGCAAGAAAGACCGAATAAGGTAATGAAAACAAAGTCATTTCAGATTGAATAGAATCGTTCATGCATTCCTTTTGACGCATGATGAGCTGATGAAACAGAGGAAAGTGTAAACTGAAGAAAATCAATGTTGATTTTTTTTAAAAAAAAAGGCCCCAAAGGCAAAGGATGCTTTAAAACGGAGAGTCTAAGCTTCTCTCTTGGTCATTTTAACCCTGCAACAATCGACCTGAACAAATGGCCCTTGTATTCACCACACACTCAACATGGTGTTGTGGTCATCACCTTATCTCTGCGGTCCACCAGCCAGTCTTTGACAGCTCATTCATTTCAACACAGAGCTCTTAGCAACAAAGCAAACTTCAGTAACTCAGAAAGCAAATGGCGCTTTTCCACTTTCAAGTTCCAGTAAGGCTCAAATAGGAGTGATTCTTTTTTTTCTTTGCTTTTCTAGTAATAGTAACTTGGACCTGGTACTTTTTTTTAATACCTACTCTGACGAGGTTCCAAGCGAGCTGAGCCGATACTATGTGTGACGTAAAGTATCGAGTGTCGTTACAAGAATCAAACCGAACAATGCAAATCTGCGACATTTACCAAGGAAATGTCTAAAATCTCAACATTTAACACAGGAGTCTGGTATATTTAGCGACGGCACTGCCGTGATTGCGACCCCTTCCGCCGTATTTCAGTTCAATGACTGTCAGTCGGAGTAATGAACGATTCTGTGAATAACTCTAACGAGTCTAAAGATTCAGTTACACAAAAACAACTGCTTTACAAGTCACTCGGCACAAGTTAGAGTGTTTCGCATGAAAAACAAAGTCACGGCGGTTTCATGCAGCCGCGCTATAATGACTCCGCCCACGTTAAAGAGGTACTATAGTAATGGGAAACCATACCAAACCGTGTAGAGTCGAGCCATGCCGTGCTGTGCCTAGCCGAGGGGAGCCGTGCTGGAACCGTATGGTGGAAAAGTGCCAAAAGAGTCATTACTTTCTCTCTAATGCTGTACATCCATCTGAATCTGAAACCTCACTCAAAAAAAATCATGCCTCTTCCAATGTTTAATTCTTCCATCATCAGAGTCAATTTGTGATGAGCACACACATTATTCTTCCTCTTTGTTCGCTGAGGAAACAACATTATGGAAACATCCTCTAACCACCGCTACCCACTAAAGGAGGCGCATTAGCTGCATCTAAAAGTCACCAGTTTAATATCCTAAAATCATATTACATCTGCATTATCCTGGTAGGAAGATACCGCTTTGTCTTTGTTATCTTAGTCATGAAAGGCAGAACAAATGAGAAAGGGTTGGAGGGAAGGGCTGGTCAGTGACAAACACAGAAACATAAGTAACATAAATCATTTTTAACACGGACTATTGTAATTTAATACAGCAATATGTATCACAATATGCCACAGTAAGGAAAAATCTTACGTATTAAGTAAAAGTATTTGCTGAAGTCAACCTCAGAAAATAAACTATTTAACATATACATTGTTGATTGTTGACAATCTGCCAGCATTTACTTGCTGTTTCCAATATTTATGCAGGTCGAGCTGGTAGGTTAATATTACATACATATATAAACTTTAGAGAAAAAACAACATCATGCACTATCTGCCGGTTAATCCATTTCCCAAAACATTGAACCGTGAAAGTGTTTCAAACTTTCAGGTTTTCTTGCAACTGCCTGTTTTTATTGTTCAGAAAGTCAAAGCCCCAATCAAAGTCAAACGAAATGTGTGAAATTTCACTTAGTAAACACGACGGATGAGGACTCTCCTCCGTCACTCTTCAGTGGTGACCCAATCTTTTTTAAAGATGCAAACTTCACAAAATGGCCTCTGATGGGGCACAGAATAAAAGAGGGAGACAAGCAATTCAAATCTGAAAGCAGCTTTTCCCTGATTGCGTTGTTCAACGCGGATGTGTTTCGATTTTCAAATAAGGTTCTTTCACGAGGACGGCAATCAGTCAAAAAAGTAAAGCTGCCGTCTCAGTCTGACAACAGACAAAGTCCTCAACGTGTCTCTCTCTCTAAACCCTTGTCACTTTTACCTGGACGAGTCTGTAATTCCCTTTTCGAGCCATTACATCTGCCCTGTATTCTTTCCCCAAAAACTCCTCTTACATCTATATGTGCAGAATCAGGGCACCACACAAAATGTATTGAAGGCTTACAATATTTTCTCCTCAACAATATCACAGGTCAGCGTGGAGCAAACCATTAGTCCTGAGGACTGGCTTCATCCCAACATGAGATCTATTATTCATTAGTACATCTCTTGATCAAGCAGGGTTTATGTTTGCCCGCCCATATTTGTGTGCGTTTTCATGTGACCACACCTTCACTGAACCAAACACACAGATGGTCACACCAGCACCTGATCTGCTTTTTGGGTAGCATTTTGGGAAAGGTTGCCAAGGCCGGAGGGACCCACTCCAAAAAACAGGCTCAGTTTGGATTCCTCTCACTGCTCATCGTGGTCCCACTCAAGAGAGAATGCTTGCAGTGGTGACTGTAATAATAACAACAATAATAATAGTAATGATAATAAGCAAGGGACACACATAAACTCCCCTCTCAGTAACTTCCTGCCACATCTTTTAATTCATGTCTGAGGTATCACAGACTTCCCATCACTTTCACCAACACCGCAAAACATCCCGTTAATCAACCACACCCCCCACCTCTCTATCTCTGTCTCTTGTCTGCTCTTAGTGTAGCACAGGTCATTTTGTTTGCTTGTGTGTGTGTGTGTGTGTGTATAGAGTTATTCAGTTCAGCCTCATAACTCAACACCAGCTCATTAGGACGCAGGCATCCATTGACTAAAGAGTATTAAAGAGGATGTGGCGACTTGTGTGACAGCATGGTCACCAGCTTCTACTTTCCAAAATTTTCGACTGCAGTGGTCAGATTATAGGATGCAACGAGGACTGCCACAATTAATTCATTTCTGGATTCATCATCAACTGCTTTGAAAATGGTTTTTAATCGCTGTGAGAGAAAAGAAGCTCTGACTATTCACTATGTGAATATTTTCTGGGGTTTTCTGGCTCCATAAATCAAAGACATCATTCATTTCAGTTTGTGGACGAAACTAGACAATTGAGAAACACAGATTAACATCTTCTGACATGTTTAAGACCAAACAACTAATTGGTTAATAGAGAAAATAATCGACTCTCTTCAATTATGAGAATACAACAGCAGCATCTTATAATAATTCAGAAGTGGTGACCCATAGTTCAGTGTTCATTAAATTGTGAGGATACTGATCCTGTCTCATAAAAAGAAATCCTCAAAAAAAAAGGAAAAACAATTTGCTGATGAAAGCCCTTTATGTGCAGATACATTTAGACAGACACTTTATCGTCCATGTACGGTGGAAGGAGATGAACTGGCTGATTGCGAGGAGTTACCACATCTTGTGAGATACACTTTTTCAGTTAAGCATCCCGAAGTGACTGGACTGGAGCGTGGATGACCCTGCAGTGTTATGGTTCAGTACAGCACATAGACTGTCACCACACACACACCACAGGCAAATTCAAAATGAAGATCTGCTGAAAGAGGCAGAAAACATGGGAAGCCATGACAAGGCTCAACTGGATTTTCATCTCTGACAGGTTTCTGTTTGTTAGGCTATGATGCTATAAATACATACATTTTTGAATCTTATCTAATTAGGAAAGTGGATTAACAGTTAATTGGCTTAGTAAAATCATTGAGAGAGCAGAAGCAGCTGGGATGTAGACATCTAACAAAAAAAAACAGACAAATTGCGTGTGATCCTATTCTTTCATCCATCCATCCATCCATCCTTTTTCTACTGCTTTATCCTCCACAGGAGGGTCACAGGGGGTGCTGTGCCAATCTCAGCTGACAAAGAGTGATAGATCCAGGTACGGACGGTTCACCAGTCCATCGCAGGGCCACATAGAGACAAACAATCATTCATGGTCAATTTACCTAATCCCCATATTGCATGTTTTTGGACTGTGGAAGCTGGAGAACCCGGTGAAAACCCATGCACACACAGGGACATGCATCATACAGATGATGATGATGATGATAGGTAGTATTAGTATTAAATCTTAAAAGTGTGTAACAGTGACTAATGTCTAAGTTATTACAAAAACACCACCTGTGCCTCTACATGTATGTGATCTTGCCTTTATCCCGTCTAAACTGCTGTGTCCATGAGCTCTTGTTGGTGTTTTCACTCATACTCCAACCTGTTGCAACCATCTTGCTTTAAGTAACGCTGCTGCCGAGCTTCCTCTTTGCCTCCTTCTACTGTGACACAGAACAAATCACTTCCTGTGTGCAGCGCAGGAATGTTGCTGGGCGAGACAAGACGGACACATCGCTTGTATGAACTCATTTGGAAATGGTTGAGTGTGATGATGTTTGTTTAAATTTAAAAGTCACCCACTGCAGCTTTAAATTTCACTACATGATCATAACAACATCTGGCTTGATTTTATAGTATATAAGGATTATTTGAATGTTTGAAGGTGTCATAATTTTTTCAATAGAATTACAAAATCACACTAAAATCTGATGCTAAAAGTCTGGTAGCCATGTAGGTTCATACAGGTAAAGATAATTGCTAGTAAAAGAAAAGTTTGTTCAGTATTTGTAATGAATTAATACTTTAAAACCATTTTGTAATGATTTAATTCGATGTTTGTTGAGCAGACAATAATTTAAATTGTTGACACACTAATATAACGTAATATATAATGTAATTTCAGGACACAAAGTGTACATTATTTAAGCACATCAGAGCGTCCATCCTTTAAGATACTGAGCGTATTGAATAATTTAGCCCTGTAAACCGTGACCATGCAGTTCAGCAGAACCCTGCTTGGCTCGTGGAGTATACTATTGTTTTTTTAGTTAAAAGGATGTGCTGGTGCCTTTGTCGTTAAAATTTCATGCTGATATCTGGCTGCCTCCTAATGGAGCTCAGAAATCAGCCGTGCAGCTTCTTTCAGCCTCTCTGGTGCCTGCAAAAGGCTGAGAGTCAACAAGAGCAGCCATTAAAAAAACCCAACCATATCACTAATGAGATCATTCAAAGTCATTTGACTGGAAAAACAGAACAAACAAAATATGCCATACGAGGTAAGATACTGATAATCTGATATTGTATCGTTGCTGCCACAAAACACCTCTTTGCATATATAAATATACATGAGAGATTTGCCCCCCCAACCACTAGGTATTTAATTTCTTATCTGTCTGAGGCTGATACCAGGTGTTGCCGATTGAAAGGGGCAAACAGTTTTCTACTGTGCTCGGTTTTTAAGTTTCATTTTGATTTGTTCAGCCGAAGTGCACGTCGCATTGCGTGTATTATATTGCGGACCCTGGTATACTCACACATCAGGGTCCTGTAGTATTTAATTCACCATCAGGTGTCGGTACAAGTCTGGACGCCAGGAATATGAAGCATTCCTACCAAAGAAGAAGAGAAGGATGCTACAACTCCCTCGGACACGTCTGATTCGAGCGGCTCATTAGCTGAACAATCTGTCGGTCAGGGGAGTCGGGGTGTCTGGCCATTGAGTTGAGGCTCGGATGATTATCTTGGTGACTCAATTGTTGTTGACTTGGCTGACTTAATACTCCACCTACTGGTGGGGCGGAAATTCAGTTTGCACATGCGCTGTCCACGCGCACCCAACACATTCTTTGAGCATGATTTCAAAATCTTACTATACCAAAGCCTTAAAGCAAGAATCTGGATTGCACGCAAAAACAATACCTACCAGCAATCAACCAGCAGTCAGTAGCACCACAGTACAGGACTTGGTCGCTACACAGGATGTACAACGTTTAACTGTTAAATATAAACAAATGATAAAGCCCATCAGCTCCACACAACTCTCTCCGTGTTCCTCAATGTAACAGTGTCACCGTGGTGCGTTTCACAGCACGACTGATGGAGGGAAGACAGAAGCATAACAGCAGCACACTTTAGGTTAAGGAATTACCCCTGGCTCTCTGAAACACGGGTGAGGTAGTGAGATACCTAAACCTCAGTTGTACTTTCAGGAAGCTGTGCAGGATCACCTGCGGGGGAGCGGAAAACATAGCAGTGTTTTGGCTTTAAACGTCTTGTATTGTGAACCTCAAACCACATCTACCTATTGACATATATGACCACATGAATATTTTATGGAGGCTAACACCAACTCAAACAAACACAAGATGCTCTACTGGTCCAATTAATCCACTTCCTGTATCATTCACCTGGTGGTTGGAGGATATTCAAAGTACTTTTTGTAGACTGCAAATGACTTAAACTTTTACATTTCATTCTCCAATGTAACAGCTCAGAAAAGACACGTAGAAATTGTAAATGGTCTGTATTTATATAGTGCTTTTCTAGTCTTGATGACCACTCAAAGCTGCTTTACACTACAGTTTTGCCATTCACCAATTCCTTCACACTAATACAGCGCATCTGTGCAGCACAGTGTGTCTTGCTCAAGGACACATCCAGGAATCGAACCCACAACTGGGGTCATTAGCGCTCATTCACAATAAGATTTAACTTTAACATGACCATGTAAGTTAGGACATAAGCTGTAAGATGTAATGCAATGTCCCACTGCTAACTGCATGTACTACACTGACAACTGTGTTTATCTTTTCTGCTTCTACATTCCACAGATTGCATGGATTCATGTCCCTCACAGTCTCCATGTGTTTCACTGCAGTTTCTGATTTGGGTGCGACCGGAATGGAAAAACCAAGATTGACTAATTGGTCTCCAAACAAACCTCAGTCTCCAGCGAAACACGGTTGCGACCGTAAGAAAAAGACAGATACATGCTCGAAAAAGAGTTGCCACAAGAGTTTTGAAGGCATTTCAGCATTTGTTTTCAACCTGTGCACCAGTCTGCAGGAGGACGTGCATACCGTCCACCTTCTTGATGACATCTTTTAAGGAAATTCTCAATGACTCCTATTTATTCCTGCACATTTGGCAATCAGCCCTGGCTGCACCTGAAAAGCTTCCTCTGTTTCACTGTTGCTCCCAAAAGAGCCGAAACAACACTGCCATATAGAGTATGAAGTGTATGTGAGCCATGTTAGTCATGATTTACCAAACAAACAGCTTTTGATTCCATCCAAAACTCTGGTTTCACCACGTGACTTGGCTTGAGCCCCACACTCAGTCGCTCGCCATGATGCCAGATTGACACAGATTTGAATTCCAGCGAGTGGGCTGATAATAAGTCGCAGTCGTGCGGTTTCTCTTACATCTGCAGACCGTCTTGTTTTTGCTTTAATGTTCCAAAGTGAGTGAGAAGCTGAGCCTCAAAACCTGGAAACATGGATGGCGATGTGTGCTCACTCTCTCACACACACCTACATCCACTCAGCATGAAAGACGCAGCCACTCATAGAGACACATTATTCTCAGCGCTGGCTTCTTACTGGGCTTGAGCTCACACTTTGGAGAGAGCTACAGGTTTATATAGAAACAGGAGACGAACCCCAACACAACTTGTCTTTCCTTGGATCTGTGACTGATACCAGCATCCATCATAATACAGCTGTTAAACATCTGACTATGCTGTAATTAACACATGTTGATGCATTTATTACCTAAAACTACAACTCCAATTGTGGAACAAATCATCTGCTCCTAGAAGAGAAGAATAATCAGTGTACAACATGACTCAGCTAAGCTGCTGCTGCTGCTCCTTTCTTCTGATTTATTTATTTAGCTTTTTTTGTCTTTTATCTTAAGTTGACAGCCCTGACATGATCAGTGCAGCGTCCACACACACACACACGTTCTGGTCACATGATGTAAATGGTGCATGCGTCTCTTTGTGCCCGTCACGAAGCATTTATGTAATATTTAGGATTTTTGGATTGTACTGGATTTTAGGTTTCCTTTTTCCCTTCAGTATCAGCAGCACAATACTGGTACTGAGTATCATTACAGTTCAGCCCTAGTCTGAAGAGGAATACAGCAAGAGGCCCCACAGAGTTACCATGGAGACTGACATGATCTACTGGTGTTTATTGTCAGACTCACATGATCATCATACCTAAACAAGAATGTTGTAAAACTCATAAAAAATACCTTACAGGTGTTTATCTAAAGGTTTAAAGTGGACTGCCTGCAGTTTAAACACACTTTTCTGTTACTGGCTGCTTTTATTTTGAAGAGAACACTGAGGACATGTTTTTACAGGAGTCAGTGAAACTGTTGTGCACGAGTCTGTTACATTTTAAAAAACAACTCAACTTTAAATGCACTGCACCTTCACACCTCTCACTGTGATATTATTATGAAGTCCTGCTGTAAAAGTGTAAAAGAAAACAAGATCAACTCTTGTGTTAAAACAGAACTAATGCTCGTTCTTACCTTGACACAGAGACAGATGAGATGTCCAGGTGATGACGGAGAGAAAAAGCTTGGAAAACAGTGGGTCAGGAAACAAAGACACAGTCGTGGAAATAACTGTGAGATTATAGAGTGAGGCAGCAGCTCCTCTGTGACATGCTCACACACGCAGACGCGCTCACAGTCCGCTCTGGAGCGTCAGTCTCTCCACAGAACAGCTGCGGGACGAGATGCGAGATGAGATGAAAATTCAGCCCAAAGAGGCGGGGCTTACAGCATCTTCCCTGTGACGTGTCAGGGAGGAGGACACCCCCCCTCCACACACATACACATACAAAGCAATGATAACAATCCGATTTATCATTTTGTCAAATGTGTCCTTTAATCGTGGAAGCTTGGAATGAATGCGAATGTATTTCACAACTTTGTTCTTAAGCATTTTAATGCAATATTTTTTTTAATATTTTAATAAAAATAGAGTGGGATGTATTGTTTTTTTGTTGCCCATTTGTTTACGTTGAATGGTAACAGTAATGTAAAAACAGCCGTTACAAAAAGAATATCTAGAAACAAGAAATGGACTTTGAAAGTGAAATAACAGATTTGACGATTAAATGATGATATACCGCCACCTGCTGGACAAATGGCAGAATCATAGATTTTCATTTGTGCTCATGACAAAAAAGTCATATATATCTTATTTAAAAATGTAATTTAACCTTGTGAGTGAGTGACTAAGCAGAACAGAATTATATAAAATGTCATGTTACGTTTATGCGGGTTTGTTTAGATTTTTCTTTTCCAAAAGTGCATGTTTACTGACAACACAACAACAAACAACAACAACATGAGTGTCTTAGACAAAATAAACATTAGAAATAATCTCCCCATTTGAAATTGCTTACAGTATTTAGCAATGAAGTAAAACTGGTTGAATTCTGCAGTGTTGGATATTATCATTTAACATTTCTCTCTCTCTGAACCTGTGAATGTGAGACTGTTTTATCGCTCAAGGTTGCAGCAGGCTCGCTGCTCAAGGACTCTCCATCCCAAACAAAAGCTCTGCGACTGCGAGTCAGTCTGACAGCAGCAGATTCCGTGTGAAAAGACATTTCTCTCTTTCCTCCTTTCACGCCACAAAGCTAAGATGGTTTCTGCACCACTTACAATGCAGAGCAGTGGATTCTGGAACACAAGCAGCACAATGCTCTCTGGTGAACTCTGTCATATTTTGGGTATGAGAGAGAAAAAAAATCTGCATACAAATGTTCTTCCCTGTAAAATTAGAGGTTGCAGAGGTTAAAGATGTGAGCTTTCATCTGTGCACCATTATAAATGTGCTGCAGCAGAGTATTCTTTATGTGTGAAGTATGTGGGCTTTGAAGGTTGTACATTTACAATGAGCCACGGCTTATTGGCGTCTCTTATAAGACTGTTATTGTACATATTGCCACATGAAATGCGGGAAACAAAAGAGGAAATTAACAACCAAATCATGACGTGTGCAGACGCTGAGGCTCAGTTCTGCTTTTCTTGCTGCTACTACTGCTTATGCTGCCTTTATTGTTTATGTTGTTTTATACTTTTATATAGCTTTCTGTAACTAGATGGAGATGCTATTCGACCCTGACTGTAATGTGGGATATATGTCTGTTTATATGTTTATATATATATCAAAATATACAGATATATATATAAATGTACTGCATTCAAATAATTTCAAAACCGTCCATCTGAATGCACAACGATTTATCTTGTAACACCAAAATTCCCTAATGGTTATTAAATGTTTACCAATGCAGAAAGAATATTTACTGTAAGTGTCAAAAAAGAACGGTCATTCATTGTCTACCACTTTATTCCCAGGTACATACAGTTCTATAGAGAGGTCACCAGTTCATTAGATGACCAACACATGGAGACAAACCGTTCACTCTCACGTCACAATCAAATTAGAATGTCCAATTAACCTCTACATGTTTTTGGACTTGCACATTCTCCCCATGTATGCATGGGTTTCTCTGGGTTCACCGGTTTCCTCCCACAGTCCAAAAACATGCATATTTGGGGATTGGGTAAATTGAACACTCTAAATTGACCATGAGTGTGAGAGTGGATGGTTGATTGTCTCTATATGTGGCCCTGTGATGGACTGGCGATCTGTCCAGGGTGAAAACTGCCTATCGCCCTATGTCAGCTGGGATTGGCACAGCACCCCTGCCCTCTGTATTTTTGCTGTAAAACCCAGCCAAAGTTTCAAATTCTAAATTGTTGCTCACTCAGGAAATCTCTGACATAAAATCCACATTTTTTCAATTTTATTTTTCTATTAAAATGTGATACAATTCTAGCCATTGGATACGGGTTTTATGCTTTTTTTAAGGTAATGCAAACGTATATTGCAAATTGAAAAGTCTCCACACTGTGTAAAACTGAGGAATTAAACTTAAATTTGGATGAAATTCAGTGCTGTTAAGTGTCACATGTCAAGTTGTCTATGTAGTGGTTTCATGCAAATATTTAAAATAATAATAATGTTGTTTTTTTCCCATAGATTGCTGAGATTATCCATGGAGGTAGCAAGAGTTGATCCCATAAAAGTTGTGTTTTCTCCCTGTGACAACATTGTCTCTCAGGTTCACATCAGCATATGTGATAGAGTTGTTAAATCTGTGATGGGCTGACGACTTACTGAAGGAATTCTGAAGCTCCAGGAGACTTTGAGCTGCATTTATTCCACCCACAGTCCCAGTTCTGTCCTCTGGGCGAATGCCAGGCAGGCCTGCAGGCCATGGCAGTTGACTGTGGCTTGACACATTTCTTTCAACTTCAAATTCTGGCTTCTTGATGCATGGTTCACCACAGAGTTCAGTCAGACTGCTCAAATCTCTGTCGGGAAGTGGGCGGCTGTAAAACTCCAGCCTCTCGGTGTCTGCAGTGTTTCCCTCTTGGTTGTTCTGTGACGTAAATACTTGCACGGGACTTTTATCAAACCAAATTGTGGAGTTTTTGAGTGTGTGCTCAGCTTGCAGTTTACGTGAGTCCTTGTGAGACAGCTCAGCTGTCTGTGCTTCTGTGGAGCCAATGCTGTTCCCTGACTGACTGTGGCCCTTTGGATTTAAATCCGCCTCCTCATTATGCTGAGCTGTGATCTCCTGTGGCCTCTGTTGCTTTCGAGTTGCTGTAGCTGTGTCTTTCTTCAGAGCTAAAGATGGATTTAGGAATCCAGCAGCAGTGGCACTGCAGGTGCTGCTCACAGAGCTCCCCTCTCTTCTTCTACATGCTTGGTTTGGTTTAGAGGGAACAAACAAAGGATGAGATTTTTGTCTCTGTGGTGAGAAAAGGAGAAAATATTGTTAGGATTAATTAAAACTTGAAATGATTAGCACACAGTGTTTCTGTACCAAGGTTGTAGTGTGTGAATTCACCCCAGTGGAGCCATTCATTTTTTCCTTGAAGTCATCTATTATCAGAGGATTTGCTCGTCCACATTCTGTAAAAATATTGTATTTAAATAACAGTTAATTATGTTTATTTATTTATTAAATATATAGTGTTTAGGTTTTATTACCTGTGAAGTGCGTTTGGTAAGAGGTGACCCACTGTGTCCTCTCCATATTTTTTTGACATGTTGCTGCATGAGAAAAATCCCAGAGCCGAGGTTTAGGTTTGGGCAGCACTTTGTTTGGAGGAGTGGGGCAGAACACGGCTTTTTCTCCCTTCAGTGGCTTTATTTGAATGAGGAGGTTGTCACAAGTTACTTTATGTGTTGCTTAACTTCATTTACAACATGAAACATTACATTTTAATACTCACATCCAAGAAGCCATGTTTTCCAGCAGCCTTCTTTCTGCTTTTCATTGGTAATGCCAAGATTTCATGTCTATATGGACCTCCTTTGAATGGAAATAAAAACATCTAAATGACTTATCTGGAAATATTCATTCTAATTACCCTCATTGCCCACTTTTACCAAAGGTTTTGCTCTTTAGTGTGATGTCTGGTGCACAATTTGGGGTGAGATGGTTGGTCTCTGTGCCATATGAAGAGTGGAAGGATGGGAACATTGCAAACTGGGAGATGTGGGATGCATAGGGATGTTCCTTTGTACTTGCAATTTTTGTCATTTCCTCCCTGGGAAAAACACACAAACATGAACTGTATCTAAAGTTTGACAAGAAAATATGGAGCCCTTAAGTTCATCACTCCATCTGTTCATGCAAGTACTCACGCCATATTTATATCAGTTGGTTTCGGTATACTGAGAAAAGAAGCACAACATGAATTATATGTGAAATGACTATAATATTACTATTATGACAAATTATCAGCTACTCACAGCTGGTCATTGAGGCGATGTTTATTTTTCTTCCTACATGTATTGATGTAATGTGCTTGATGCCTGTGAAGGTAAATAAATATAATATTATAATAAAAGGCAACATTTAACTCATTACACTTAAATATGGGATGTTAAACTCACTCAGGTATGACGTTGCCTTCATAGTCACAGTGAAAATGGCCATTTACACCAGGTAGGACGCTGTGGTTTAGCGAAGACACAGGCTCCATCTGGCTCATACTGGAAAGACTGGTGCAGAGAGGATGAAACACTGAGGAGGGAACAATATATGAGAACTACAAAGACATTAAACCAGATGTTTGGTTGAACTTGGTGCCAAATGATTGAGATGTAAATTGTGACAGTGCTAAGATGGAAAGGACAATTCAACAGGTGGTCCCGCACTCTTACACAATCATTCTTCTTCACATAAGAAATACTAAGTTTAATGCATGAGTACACAGCATTACGTCTTAAGTTATAGAGTCAATAAAACTGCAATGTTGTTTTTCCGTTTCTCAAGAAATTGAATGGTGATAAAGAAGAAATACATTTTTACCGTCTCTTGTGAATGGTGAGAAACTATCCAGAGAAGGTTTCTTTTTTCATCCTTGTCATGCAGATAATATCAGCAGTCTCCTTGGTCCGGGTGGACAAAGGTGGAAACACTGATGGTTCCATCGATAGGACTGGTCTCCCTCGTCTTTGCTTGCAGTCTGTGAGGTAGGTCGGAATTCCTGGGACAGCCAGAGTGACAGGGTTACAATGAACAATGGCATCCGTGTGACTGAGTGACACACAATCCAACCCACAGCACAGTGTGTGTGAGCAGATGTGTGGCTTAAAAAAACATCCCTTTTAAACATCCCAAAATAAACAATAAAGCAATATCACATAATAGTTTGCCGAGTACTTGTGACTTTTGAAAGTCATTTTAATCCTGCTGTGCATTTTTGGAAACTTTAGACATCATATTGTGCTGCTGTGCGATTATCAGAGTATGTTCATATCCAGCGGGCAATCACTGCACGCTGCTGCACATCACCCAGTTATCAAGTGTGGATCTGATAATATTACACGGTCACAGTTTGGTGAACTCATACAACTAAGTCTGGGGTGAGATGGAAATCCAGCTGGCGCTGACCGGCACATGCTGACACCAGATACAAGCTGTGTGTATGCAGGCAGTGTTGAGTTACTGTACAAGAGTCATGTTTCATTGTCTCCATTTCTATGCAACATAGGAAGAGTGACACATCATCCAGCCTTAGTCAGTACCACAAAACCTGTGAAAGGAAAGTTTCAGGGACAATTAGGATACAATTTCCACTTGCAAAGAATCATGATTTAGACATTTTGTGCTCATTTTGTGGAACACGTTCTTTAACGAAGCACTGGCTGACTAAATGTGCACTCTCCATGGTGCTGGGTTACTTTATTCCTCGTCTTTAGCGGGAATAGACACGTACAACTCTAAACTAGACTCTGATTAAAGTTAAAATGATCCACTATACTAAAAGACCAATATAAAAAACTATATTCCAACGAAAAAGAAGAGCATGTGTCAGAAAAGTTCATAAAACTTTTCAAAGGATGCAGACTTGTTTTAATCCTCACACTCAATTTGATGAAGAAGAAAATCGAGAGACCTCATTGTGTCAGACTAAACGGAATGAAGTGAATTTAACCCTTAGAACACAGAGAATTTGGCTGCTTTTTTTCCATTACTATGTTTAAACGTACAGTATATACAGAGGCCATAAGAATGTGCAATATAAAGTGTCTTATATCATTTTTACTTAGAAAAAAATGATTTTGACCAACGATATAAACACAAGTGAGCAAAAAGTACTCAAAATAATTAGAATCCGATTGAATTTGTGAAATGTGGAAATACATCACAGTTCAAAGATCACTGCTTGACTCGTTTTTATAAACAAAAAGGAAAGGAAAATGGTCTATTTTGTAACTTCTGCACAATTATTGCTACTTAATATCACTACTAAAAAAATTATATAAAATGAATCATAACTTTGACTCAACAACACATAAGAGCACGACAACTTTACCAAAGGTGGGATTTGGTACAGATCTGCGCTAAGGGTTGAATAAATCCAGAAAACAATGTTTTATTTAAGTTCCAGAAAACTTTATATCTCAATAATTTACCATAACCTCAAACATTGTGGTCAAATAAGATGCAGTCCAAAAAATGCACCTGATCTGCTCCCCATCAGAAACCTGAAAACTGCACCATAAACGAGTTGTCAATCAACACACAGCCAAGACTGATAATCAATGCAGCTGCCTGTTCACGCACATGACAGGGTCTGCTTTCCAAGCAGCAAACCTCGCCTTGTTTGTTGACCCTCACAAGAACCACATTTTGCATTCTGCTTTTTTTAATTGGGATTCCCAAGAGACCGTGTCCAAAGTCTCTGCAAAACACCAAAGTGTTATCAAGCAGCCCGGACTAAGTCCAGTAACCAATTACCCACTCTGCCCCAGAGGAACTGCCGTGCTCTGGATTACTTTTCCTGCTGCTGCATTATAAATGTGCAGCAGCCAGCAGTGATTTCCTTAACATTAACTTATTGTGCAAATTCAGTTTAATGTGTAATGCCTACAGAGTTTTACACACCAATTGGATGCCAATACTTACTTATCTCATCAATAACATCAGAAATACTGTGACTAATTCATTTATCCATCACCCTGGGGAAAAATGTGTGATATTGTTTATTTTCTCCTTTCATGCTGCAAATTGCAGGTTAACCCCATGGGTTACAAATCCTATCCGAGGTTCCCAAAATATGCTTTGGGAACCACAGATCTGCTGAATCCACTTGTTTGTTTTGGAGAATTATATTTGTTACACTTTTATGAAGGAAGGTAAACACAATATAAACCAATAGAACAGTAAGAGACAGGAAACTGAATCTAAATAAAGGAAGATTTGATTTTGTCACGTGGCCATTGTGGCATGTCGTCACACTAAAATAATTAATTGAGGGTTGTGTCTCATTTCCTTCTGAATTATGAGCACAAAAAAACTTTTATAGGTTATTTTCTGATTTCCTACCCGCAAACTAAGGTTGGTTAAGTTTGCGTGACTTCAGCTGCTATAGGTTCAGGTAAAAGGTTGTGGTTGTAACATGAGCTGCTGTGATCTGTGTCAGACTCAGTGTGTGGACCCCCAACGTCCTCCACTATCTTGATGCAGTTTTCTGCTTGGCTCAGCTCGTAATCTGTCATTTCCACATCGCCACTGGAGCCGACGTCCACACTCTTTCTTTCATGCCAGCTGAGAATTAGATAAAAAAAGATGAACCTGCTCTTCAAAACACGCAGCTCTGGAGAATATCTCATTGATTTCATGTTTTATATATTTATAAAAAAAGTCATTTCACAATGGCAGAGTGTGGCCACGTGTGAGTGTGTACTTGTATTTGTTACCTCCTTCGGACCGGGCATAAACCCTGACCTTGTCAGGACCTGCAGTCCTCATGGAGACCAAAACCCGGTCCTACTAATTTCTAAAGGAACTGTTTACGTTTACGGCTATTTTAATTGGTTAAGGATAGAGTTAAGTTGAGAGATAACGCTTTGTTTAGTCTGTCTAAATGAATGGAAGTCAATACAGTGTCCAACGATGAACTGTCTGTCTGTGAAAAAGGAACGTTATTGTACTTTTCCAACCACAAGGCCACTTTTTCTCTCCTAAATGGATAATACTTAAATGCACATCATATCCATGTACAGTAACTTCTGCTGACGGCAACAATGGTTTCTACTGATTTAGTGCGATTGCTGTATGTTGTTTTTTATTATTCCTTTGTTACTTGTCTGTTAACTAGTTCCACATACTTCAACATAGAAAACATGCAGCTCAATTAGGACATTGCTGCTACTTTTCTGATTGGAATATTTCAGTTTCCAAACTATTCAATGTTTTTTTTTGCACATTTTTCCCTCTTGAAATTAATTGACAACTTCAAACTTCAAAATACTTCCAAAACAGATTTTGGATATATTTTCTACTTCCAATCCCTTATTTTGCACAAATGTTCAACTTCTTTGTAAACATTCAGACATTCAATTAGAAAGACTGTCTCCAGCTTGAGTAGAAGGCAGCAATCATACACTACAGTTTTCTTCATAAATTGCCTTCTTTAGTTTAGACTATTATCACATTTCATTTCTTAGGAAATGAAACGTGGGAATAAATGCACCTGTTTAGATGAACGAGTTTGCACAATTTGGTGCAGATTCTCGGATTTGTTTCCCTTCTTCCCCCCCCCCTCTATTGCTCGACAAAAGAACGACACAGGTATGAGCAGGACTGTTTAACCTTGACTCAGGTATGGACTCCACTGAGTGCAATTATCGTCTTTCACTGTTATCATTCTCTCTCAGTCAATTCAGTCACACCATGTGTCCCTGAGTTATTCAGAGTTATTCAAAAGGCAAGACAGCCAGAGCTGCTTTTCATACCTTCATAGTCTGTCTGCCTGTCTGTCTGTCTATCTATCTATCTATCTATCTATCTATCTATCTATCTATCTAGCTGTCTATCTATCTGTCTATATATCTGTCTATCTATATATCTATCTATCATGCATGCTGTGGGTGTATAGCTACTCCTTCATTGTTTATTCATACTACATTTCATACAGACATAGTTGGCATAAGTCAATGGAGATATTCATACATTATAAAGTATGTGCTTTGCATGTATGTTTTTTATGAAACATCAAATTCGCCCTGGGTTTTGATTGGAACCCCGCAGAGTCCCTGGTGTATATGGAATAAAAAGAGAGAGTGAAGCATGCCCTGCAGTTTCTCTCTCTCTCTCCCTCTTTTTTTTCTGGGGAGAATATATAGGCGCAGTGTTTTTCTACACCAGAGACTCTTCAGCTCAATCTCTCATGACTGACAGGTGTAGCTCCTTTAGCAGGCGTCATCAATCCGGTCTCAGATAAACTGAATATATTAGACCACTTCTGCTTATATAGTGTTTGAAGGAAGGAAGATCATGGATGGACTGGTATTTTTTTTTAATATATATATATGGGGTGAATGAATACGTGTTGTTGAGGACATCACTTCTTTGACAAGCTCGTCTGCAGCCGCCACAACCCCACCTCTTCTTCTCCTCCACCACCATCAAGTCTTCTTCTCCAACACTTGAGAGACTCATTTGTCTCTCACAGCAGCCTTCACCATGACAACATTTGACTTCTCGGATGTAGAGGCGTTTTTGGACTGCCACCCGGATCTCTTCGAGGAGTACCTCGTTCGAAAGGCGAAATGTGATCAGGTAAGCAGGTGGTTGAAGGAGCATCAGCCGTCGAAGGGGGCCACGGCTGAGGAGAAACGCGGCGCTGCCAGAGACCCTCTCTGGCCCAGCAACCCAGACGGGTTCCGGCGCAGGTCGTCCCACATGGAGCTGCGACGGAACTTCGCCAGGTCCAAAGCCACCACCGCACACCGGACCTACGACGAGCACGTCAGCCTGATCGAACACGAGTCCCAGTCCAGCATGAGGCGCCGCGCGCTCCTGCGTAAAGCCAGCTCTCTGCCTCCGACCACCGCGCACATCCTGAGCGCGCTGCTGGAGTCCAGGGTGAGTGTGCCACAGTACGCATCCAGCGCCATCGACTACAAATACAGACTCAAAGAAACCAACGAGAGGGAGTTTTTCCTGGAGTTAGTGAAGGACATCTCCAACGACTTGGACCTGACGAACCTGAGTTATAAGATATTGATCAACGTGTGTATCCTGGTGGACGCAGACAGGTGTTCGCTTTTCCTGGTTGAGGGACCCGCGCATAAGAGGACACTGGTGTCCAAATTCTTTGACGTGCACTCTGGCACCACAGTCAGACCGTCCTCCAGCACACTCAACTCCAACGAAGTGCAGGTGCCGTGGGGGAAAGGGATCATCGGGTATGTGGCAGAGCATGGAGAGACTGTAAACATTCCAAATGCATATGAGGTAAATATGAACCTGGTAGTTATTATATGATATTCACACCTTATTTTGTTTGAACAAAGGTCGGGCCAATGTAGTATGTACAGTGAGTTAAGTCATTAAACTGTGAACAGTGTTTGCTGGAGATGACATTTATTTAATTGACGTGAAGATTTCAGTCTTTGTAGTTGGAAATGATTTGGTCATCAAGGCATCCACTGCTGTTTGAAAATAATATAGCACATTTTAATAAGTTTTTGGGAAGTTGCTTTGGTGGAAGGAGACACTCTGTGCCAACACAAACGGAGACATTCTGTGCCAACACTGAGCTTTAACTTTTGCGCACAATGGTTCAAGCTCAAACAAACCGAGAAAAAGACTCGGAATAATTACCTACATTATACCAAAACAAAAACCTCACACTGTATGTCCTCAAAGACAAAAACGCAGGAAAGCAAGCGTTATAATTCTTGCCGCTTCCAACAAGCCACTTGCGCACTACATCATTATATCATGGCCCTGGGCTGCATGGGAGGCTAAGGCAACATGGTGATGTAGATCCCCCTGAGGTTTAGGTCTATTAGGGTAGAAATGTGTCATGGAGTGGTGTTACAGTTTTTTCCTAAAACAAGTGGATTTTCAAAATAATCATAGCTAAATTATTGTACATGTAAATATCATACCATATAGGGTCATGCAGGGCAATAAGGTGTTCATGTGGGGCTCTCAGTGTGTCATAGCTGTGTGTTTGTGTGACCACTTCACCAGGATCACCGCTTCAGTGATGAAATAGACAAGTTAACAGGCTACAAGACCCAGTCCATCCTCTGTATGGCCATCTGTAACAGTGATGGAGAGGTCATCGGTGTTGTGCAAGCAATCAACAAAAACCCCATGGGCACCCCCTTTACTGAGGATGATGAGAAGGTGAGGATCTCTAATGTTGCTCAGTTATTGCCAAGGTGTTGTTTCGTCGCATTCACATGTATTATATTGGTATATATGGTCATTTTTCAGTTTTATTGTAGTTGTTTTGACCATTAAGGGCCTTTCAGAGATTGAGATAAAATTGCATTCATGTGGAGCAGTGTGCCTCACTTGCCTCATCACCACACACACACACACACACACACAGCCACAGCCACAATGTGTGAAAACACAGTTTGTTCTTTGAATCTTTTTAATGGCTGCAGAGTGCGGGCAATATGTTCCCCTGGAAGCAAATTATTATAAAGAAAAGAAGAGATGAGGTCAACCCTTCGCTTGAGTGTGGAGCATTAAATATCTGTGGCAGTGCAATATATACCCACTCTCAGGAAACACATTTTGAGTGGATACAGCGTCAGTTGCTCCCCTGAGCAATTCACTTTAAATGGGATTACAAGAATCTACATGTATTACAGCTTTATTTACAGTTGCATAGCTTAGAGATTCATTTTCATCTCTCACCGTTTGTTGATGAGCAAAAAATCTGTCGTGTGGTGAAAAGTGCTGGCTTCTTGCTTGAGTGTGAGGCAAAGCAATACAACGTCTATGGCGCTCATTTGATTTACTCCAGGTAAACAAATAAAATACTACCAAGGAAGCTCAGTTTCCCGCAGTGTCAATACACTCCAAATCTGGATCACTACCAACATGTAATCATTACTTTCTTGGACCATAACCTACATCCACAAACTAGTTTTTTTTTTTAATCAAAGTTCATCCTTTACGTTTTGTAGTGTTAATGCTCACAGACACACTTGACCAAAAACACAACATGCAAATGCACAGAGTTTGTAAACATCAGTTTACTCACCCCTGCAATGGTGCAGCCCTACTGAGAAGCAACAGTTTATCCACAAGGTGGCAGAGTAAAGTTGTGTAATGTACTCTAAATTCATAGCATGTTCTCTGAATTGTGCTAAGACAAAATGAGGTTTGCAGCCTATTTATGATTATGTGCACATCAATCTAACTAACAAAAAAAATAGCTTCATCTTCCAGCTCATCCAAAACATTTGAAGGCCTTTGATGTTTTAAATACAGTCTCTCCCTAAATCAATACAGAGAGACTCAGTCATCCCCACTTTTCTTTTCTCTATAACCTTTGTTTTATGTCTTTTTGTTTTGCATTTAAACAGCTAACATTTGTAGATTATGCACAACTTTGACCACTTTCTCTTTCAACTTAGGTGCTGCAGATGTATCTACCATTCTGTGGAATATCGATTTCCAATGCCAAGTTGTTTTCGGAGTCTCGCAAAGAGTATGAAAGGAGTAGGGTGAGATGTTATAAACTGTGCATTATTTATGAGATGTTTACTTGCTTTATACATACACACACACACCACTACTCACTCAGAATACACACAATTTAAACCTAAGTTAAAGATAACTACAATCAGGCTTGTCACTTTGAATGTGGGTGGGGGTGGAGGGTTTTCCCTTTGGATCCACTCCCCAGTGGGACTGGGTGGGACCTGCTATGATGCCCTGGTGGTTACCTTGGGTGTGCTGGTGCTCCTGCTATCCCTGGACTTTGGGCCTGATCTGGGCTGCCTCTGGGATATGGGTGGTGCATGGGTCTGCAGTATGGCACTGCGGTGCTGTGAAGACCCTGGCACAAGTTCTACCTGCATCTGGGAGGCCATGCTCCTTGGGACCTGCCCCTCTGTGGAGTGGGGTGAGACAGTCCTGTTGCTACGGTGGAGCAAATCTGTCTGACACCACAAGGCATTGAGTCAATCACACTGCACGGTTAAAACAAAAAACAAAACCCTACAGATACAATCATTACAATTGGGCACTTCTAATAGACTATACTTTTCGTAAATGCCTTATATCTCTAATGTATCCTTCAACAATATCACAAACTATTGTAGTAAAATCACCATTGTGAAATGAACACCAGTGATTTTTGTCTGGCATATTGCCTCAGGCTCTGCTGGAGGTGGTCAACGACCTGTTTGAGGAGCAGACTGACTTGGAGAAGATTGTGAGGAAGATTATGCAGCGAGCCCTGACCCTCTTGCAGTGCGAACGCTGCTCTGTGCTTCTCTTAGAGGACATCGACTCACCCGTGAGACATCTTTGCTCTTTAATCAGCATTTTCCTTGTGCAAACGTCTTTCATCTTTGTTGCTAAATGTAATGGCTGTGATTGTGCCGGTCTTTTCTCAAAGGTTGTAAAGTTCTCCAAGACATTTGAACTCATGTCGCCGCTGTGCAACCTGGAGTGTGACATCAGGTAAAAGACTTTAGGAAGGTTATAAAGACAACGGATGTGATACACAACACACAAACAGATACACATAAGGAACATTAATGAAAATCTTTACGCAACTTTGATGAAATATGACACTCAAGATGAACTATTGAGTTAGATTTTAACTGCCTGGACCTGACTGTCACTTCCTGTGTATGTTATTGACCATGTCAGCATGGAGAAGCTGTCGTGTTCTGATTGGCTGATCAATAACAGTATTGCTGAGCTGGTGGCTTCCACAGGACTTCCTGTAAACATCAGCGACGTGTGTCAGGACCCACGCTTTGATGCTGAGGTATAAACCTGTTAAAGCTCACACATTATTGGTAGACACAGACCACAAATGTTATTATTGCTACAGTTTTAAAAACACAAGTGAATGTACTCACCTGGATCTGGATCATTCAGCTCTGGAATAAGAAATTGCTGAAATGAGGCTTTAATCTGAAAAGATTCAGTATTATACTGTGCATTTTTTTATGTTATCCATCTTGAACAAATGTTGACACTGAAACTCTGATCTAAACTCAGTTGTGTAAGGTCTTCAAACGATATTTATAGTCGTCTAACTAACACAACTCTCAGTGTTTCTCCATGGTCACTGACCCCTCTCTTCCCAGGCGGACCAGGCCTCAGGGTTTCACATCAGATCAGTGTTATGTGTGCCTATTTGGAACCGGACTCATCAGATAATTGGTAGGTTGACCAGAAACAATCATTTGTTCTGACTGTAGAGACCGCTTTAATGATTTGTTTTGGTGTGTGTGTGTCTATTGTTCCAGGCGTCGCACAGATTCTGAACCGTCTGGACAGGAAGACTTTCAACGACGCAGATCAGCGACTATTTGAGGTTAATTATTATTAAACTTTGTTCACATATAAACCAACCAAACATTTGTTTTGGTACCGATCTCACCAAATGTTTATGTTCCATTAAATCTTGAGTCTGTAATTTGTTTTCTTTTTTATGTTATTCCTTCAAATTCTCCTCACGTCCAAATAGCCATCAATAAATAACACAGTCTGAGGGAAAAAACAAACAAAATATACGACACTTAAAGTCTGCAGTAGCAGACTACACTGCAACTGATACATCCCTCCCGTCCTGTCTGTTCTCTCATCAAAGCTCCGTCGTCTAAAACACAAAGAACACACGCTGTCCGATAAATACTTGAAGCAGAATGGAGGAGAAAGCATCTTGTAGATATAACAATGACATTAGATATGCCAGCAAATAAATCCATGTGAATGACATGATCGGTTGCGTTATTACTGTATTGCTCGATGGCTATCAGGACATGACAAGAATTTCACCACATGAGAAAATAAAGGTGTTTAAAGGTTTTTTTTTGTAATTATGTACAAAGGCCTTAATGTGTTTTGACTTGTCTTATGTTTGCAGGCATTCGTTATATTTTGTGGACTTGGAATCAACAACACGATGATGTACAATCAAGTTAAGAAGACTTGGGCCAAGCAGTCTGTCGCACTGGACGTAAGCACAGCAGCATGTTAAAACTAACATTTCTCACATTTTCTTCACTTTTTAATTCAAAATCCATCCATCCAGCCATTACCCACCGCTTTATTCTCCACAGGAGGGTCGCGAGGGGCGCTGTGCCAATCTCAGTTGACACAGGGCGATAGGCGATAGGCGCAGGGCTACATAGAGACAAACAACCATTCATCAATTTAGAGTGTCCAATTTTCCCCTCTGTGATACATCAAAACAGACGGGAGCAACAGCAACAGTGAGCTGTATGATCAAAAACACAAAGAAGCAACAAATGTTTCAGAAGAGAATTCCCACGGCTCACAAAACCTGCAAACATCCACAAAATGAGCAGGAAAAAAAACAAGCTGCTGGACGTCCTCTATTGTTGTCTGTTGTACGAGGCCATCAGGCACAGTGCACACCCCGCCTACCAATCCAGGGCTTTACTGCTCCAAACTATACTATACCTGTACCATGATGGAAACATGCCAAGAGCGAGAGTTGTGTGGAGCAAAAAGGCTCAAATCAGCAGGATGCATGAATGGTTTGAATGTTTGTTTATGTTACAATTTTGCGCACTGCTGCTTTAAAGAGTTCTTAATGATGTTGAAAACTCTTTAGGTAGGAGAACTCTTTAGGTAGGAGAACTGTTTGGACTCACATTAGATCAGTAAACGATTCTCTTTGGATGGGAAACACTGACTCAAACACCCTGATGAAGGCTTGAGGCCAAAAAGCTTTTAAACAAACATGAAACGTGATCATAAACACAACAATGGGACTACGTTAAATGGATTTTAATAAGAGTTTGTTTTTCTTAATGGTATCATTTTAGTTCACACACCAGTTGTTCTTAGAAATGAGCTAAATATGATGAATGAGTTTCTAAGAAAGCGAGTGCAGTGTCGCTGAGTAACGAGGCTCCTCACGTTCATTAGTGTCTCCGTCTGTTTTCTGCACCACCGCCTGGTATCTAACCAAAGCAGATACATTATCCTCAGCAAACATGGCTCTGCTTCTCCAACATAAATATTTCAGTGGCTCTCAATAATTCATACATACATGTGCCAATGTGTTCACCTGTCATCAAAGTCAACACACACACTCCTGCACTTCTGTCACACAGTGTCTGCCATTTCTGTAAACATCGGATGAAAACTGAGTTAATTTGGATGTGTATTTATCTCTGATCCTCATTATGTAAGATCATCAGGAAAGATGGATTGTCTCAACATTCTTGAATATATATATATATATATACATTTCATTATTCTGCTTTTTCTTTTAGATGTTGTCCTACCATGCTACCTGCTCAAAGGTAGAAGTTGATAGACTCAAGGTAATTCTCAGAGACAACGGTTAAGAAAACACTTCAATGTTCACATTTTGACATACTTTCCGATGTATGTAATCTAATCTCAGTAATCCCTTTGCAGAGTTATTTTTTCTCTCCATTTACCCCGTCGCTGGTGTGATTGACAGCTGTGTCCTCTCCCCCACAGGCAGCCAAGATCCCTCTGAGCAACGAGTTAGGCATCGATGAGTTTCATTTTAATGACTTCTCTTTGGACAATGACGCCATGATTACCGCCTCACTGCGAATGTTTCTGGATCTTGGAGTTGTGCAAAAGTTTAAAATTGACTACGAAGTGAGTCGCCTGAAATATTCACTAATTATGCGTAAATCACCTGTACTGTAATGCTGTATGTGTGTGTTCATGTCACCTGTCTTTTTTTTTCCAGGTGTTGTGTCGCTGGCTTCTGACTGTGAGGAAGAACTACCGAACTGTGGTCTACCATAACTGGAGGCATGCCTTTAATGTGTCCCAGTGTATGTTTCTTATGATCACAGTAAGTCACATCAAGTCACCTGAGACGTACACGTATTGCAGCACATTCAGTCGCAACTTTATTCCTAACACTGTTGAGCAAATGATGCAGGGGAAAACGTTTTCCCCTCTCTGGATAAATAAACCAAGTCCTGGGTAGGTTTGGATATTTTATTTAGTATAAACATCACAGTAAGAGAAAGATGGAGGGAGAATAAACCCTGCGTTTATTGATAGTAAAAGAAGGAAAGAAGGGAGATGGATGTTAACGGGTTAAAGAAATAAGAGTCAAAAGTTGCAGCCCAAAATAAGCAGATTTAAAATTAAAACCCAGCTCTCTTAGATCATATCTTTCATAGCAGAGTTTTCAAGTTTGCTCTCAGTCTCTACTGTCAAACTTTTTAACACGTCAAAGGAACAATTCCACCCAATTATGCCAGTAAAACTTAGAACCTCAAAGAGGATAGCATGCATGTCAGGAGTTATTTTTAAAGCATGTCATGACAAAAGTCTCTGTGGACTGAGCACTGTACACATCAGTCACTACACAGAACAGCATCAGGAGGAAACATCACACAGGAAGAGGGAATTCAAAAGAGGGCTAATCTGGGTAAAGGCTCAACAGACAAATGATAATATTTATAGAGTGCTCACAAACGTCGGCAAACTTCACTCTGTATCAAACAATTCCTCTGCTATTCTATCCTCTCCTCTTCTGTTATGTAAATAGAAAAAGGTAATGGATTATATATATGGATAAAATATTTATCCGTTTTACTTTCAACAGACAGCCAATTTCAAGGACGTGCTGTCCGACGCAGAGATCCTGGCCCTGATGGTTGGCTGCCTGTGCCATGACTTGGACCACAGAGGCACCAACAATGCATTTCAAGCCAAGTAAGTGGCTCGAGCCTGATATACTGTATATAGTGGTGTCTGGAAGTGTCACAGTGCTGTGTGTCTCCCTGCAGGACAGGTTCTGCTCTGGCTTTGCTCTATGGGACGTCAGCCACGCTGGAGCATCATCACTTCAACCATGCAGTCATGATCCTTCAAAGTGAGGTCAGGAGTTTTAATTTGACGTGCTGCAACAAACAAATGCTTTACATTTTCTTAAAAACAATCCCAGTACACTAAAATATTGCGATGTTTCATGACAGGCTACTGTCCAAGAACATACAGATTTGGGGATTAGGCAAATTAGGCAAAAACACTCTAAACTGACCGTAGGTGCGAGTGTGAGATTGGATGAATGTTTGTCTCTATGTGGCCCTGGTGATCTGTCCAGGGTGTACGCCACCTTTGACCCTATGTCATTTGGGATTGGCACCAGCGCCCCCCACAACCCTTACATGGAGGATAAAGTGGTAGAAGATGGATGGATGTATCAATATATTAGTAATATTATGACTGATGTTTTCTGAGAGTGTTATTTAAGCCTCTGACCACTAGTTGGCAGCAGGGTGTTAGCATTTGACTCTCCTCCACTCACAAGACAAAGAAATCAGTAAAATGTGTATACAGATTACATTGTTATTTTTACTTGGAGGGTTATTTCTTAAATGAAACAATTTTAAGGGGGTTGCACTATCCCAGTATATCACAAAATATCATACTGTCACCCTTGTATGGGGATAAATATCATACCATACCATGCATGGAAACAAGGAGAGATTCAATAAAACACCAATAATACAAAGATATTCAAACGTTGCACACGCTTAATCACTTCATCTTTCTTAATGCCACTGTTCAAAGCATAATGAATGACTCCCAAGCATGAATGTGCTTCAACATGCTGTGTGTGATCAACCAGGTTAAGTGTCGAAATGGTTCAGATCACAAGCGCTCACATTAGACAGCAGCAGTGATCAGAGGTGACGTTCTGATTCGGCTTTATTTGATCACCGGGAACGGTGTCCTCTAATGATTTCATTTAACAGAGGGGAAAGTCTACACATTTTGCTCATTAACATTGCTAAGAGGAGCTTCTTTGACAGTGATCGATGACTTTACCAATGCACTGGCTCGGCAGAGACACTGCTTCTCCTCCGCGGTTGCTTTTCTGTCTGAATGCCAACTGTAAGCTATTGCATTTTTCACAGGGTCACAACATCTTTGCAAACCTCTGCTCTAAAGAGTACAGCAACATGATGCAACTATTGAAGCAGGCTATTCTATCCACAGACCTTACTTTGCACTTTGAGTGAGTAGTCTTTAAATGCTCATTATACGCACTATTAAATTCATTCTTACACACAATTAGAAGAGTTCTATACATTTATCTTCCTTACCAAGTGCTTATGTTGTAGCGACGGTCTTAAAATGTATTGTTTTAACATGAACATTTTATGTTAGTTTGACTCTGGTCTCTTTGCATTGTAAGGCGCAGAACAAAATTCTTCAAGTCTGCTCTGTCCGGAGGCTTCAGCTGGACAGATGACGGACACAGAGAAGTTCTCAGGTTTCTAAACAGTAAAACTGTTCTGTGCCAAAAACAAGATACATGTGAGGAGCAAAACCAGGAGCTAACATTTAGTTTTGATGAACAGGTCGATGCTGATGACAGCGTGTGATCTGGGTGCCGTCACACGTCCTTGGAAAATTTCCAAACAGGTTAGAGTCCCAGTTACGAAGTTCCTGAACTATGAGTGTAGTGAAAGACATTATTTATATTCCTCATTGTTCATTTAACTATCCATTATTGGCCAAAACGTTCAACAAACATGAAAGCACATCAGAAAAAGTACTGAAATCATTTAGGAGAAAATGCATGTACTGCCTAGTTCTGAGTCTATGTTCTAATATAAATTAAAAAAAAAACCAAAACAAAACGTGATAATAATGATTTGACATGGATGTCCCAAGGTTGCAGAGCTGGTGACGAGTGAATTCTTTGAACAAGGTGACAGGGAGAGGTCAGAGCTCAAGTTGACCCCAGCAGTAAGTGAACAAACATTTGAAATGTTATATTTCTTTGGGATTTTATTCTGGCACACAGATTTTGTTTTCATACCAACTCACTGTGACCTCCTTGTGAATGACCGTATATTATAACTTCTCCGTAGGCCATATTTGACCGTAATCGCAAAGATGAACTACCCGCCTTACAGATGGATTGGATAGATGGGATCTGTAAACCACTTTTCCAGGTGGGTAACTCTTAAAACTGTGTGACGTAACTTTTAATTGTAAATAAATGTCTGTTACATTCAAGTCATCTTTTGGAATTTTTGCATCACTATGGTATGCATTACCGTAGTGATGCAAAAATTCCAAAAGTTTTCCAAAAGTTTTCCAAAAGTTTTCCAAAAGTGCGCTTGTGCAAACGTGTCGTCAGCGATACACTCTGTGTTAAAGAGTTAAAGTTATGCTGTAGATTTGATTTTATATAAATGTAAATCAAAACAGCCCTGATGGACTGGCGACCTGTCCAGGTTTTACGTGGCCTTTTGCCTCATCTCAGCTGGGACTGGCTCAAGCCATGGACCCTGTAGCAACCGATAACCTAATAATGGCCAATAATGTAATAATGGCCAATAACGTAATAATTTAAATGTAATAAAACCAATAACATAATAAATTGCCAATAATGTAATAAAGTTGTTGAGCCAATAACGTAATAACTTTTTGCCAATAACGTAATAACTTATTACGTTATTGGCCTTGCATTAAAAAAAATATGCAAGGCTTTGATAATGTAATAACTGAGCCAATAATGTAATAACTGAGGTATCACTTTATTTTATTTTCAATTTCTTGTGAGAAAGTGTCACATTTAGCCTTAATATTGCATCTTGCAACAACCATGGTCTCCTGCATTTCTCACCAGGCACTGCTGAAGCTTAACAGGAAGTTGCAGCCGATGGTCGATGGGATTGATGCCAATCGGAAAAAGTGGCAAGGGCTCTGCTCCTCCTACCAGCAGACACGCAGAGAATCTGTGTCCAATCAGAGCTCAGAGTCAGATCAGAGCCCTGAGTCCCATGAGCAGTCAGAGAGCAGTCAACAGCAGGAGTCCAAAGAGACTGTGAAACCAATGGAAAATGCCAAGTTTGGATTAAAGTCCAAGTGCTGTCAGGATGTGAAATGCAGAGTTGGCAAAGATTGCTGTGATGATCAGCCAGCATCAGCTGGTAACACAACATGTGCAGGAAAGAAATGATGCACACACTGTGTTCAGTATCGGATTATCGATTAAATGACTCACATGGGATTGTTCCTGTGTGCTCTGTGATTTTCTATCATTCTACATGCACTACACCCTGAAATGATGATGATGATTATTTAATCTGGTTAAATTGAATCTAGGTTTTTTTTTTTCCTCTTCTCCCAAGTGTCACTGTGTTTAACTCAGGAGCCTGAACAATTCCTGTTTATCAGACTCTGTTTAAAGGGCAGTATCCCACTATCTATCTATCTATCTATCTATCTATCTATCTATCTATCTATCATTTTTGGAGATGTATTAGAATGAGAGACTCCTGATAAAAACCAAAGATGGCCACTCATTTCAGTAATTGTGGAAACTGCCTGAAAACACAAGCCTATTGTATTGGAATGCCTTTACAAAACAAAAAGGAATCACTGTGATTTCTCTCTGTTACATAATGAATGTAGACCAGAGCCTTGATCTTGTTCCTGAATGTTTCTTTCTTACCTCAGTTGCAAATATTTGGCTGCATGGCTTTGTATTTTCTGTATGTGTAGGTTGACTTTTGTGAATTGCATGTTTGTATCCTGTGCCCATGTATCCTCCTAAATCTTTGAACGATGACATGGAGGAGTGTATAAGGAACTTATTGTAAATATTTTGTTGCAGTTTTTTGTTTTTCATTAGAATTATTCTTTATTTAAGAAAAAGGTCGTCTGTCTTTAAAGAAATATATAACATGTCTGATGGACTTTCTCCTTAAATGTGCCATTTACTTGCAAAGTTTGGTCAATTTCATCGTTTAACTGCACACGACAGCATGAAAAACCTCCATGAAACTGAGCTTTGCCTCCGGACGACTTCGCCTCTCACTGCAGAACGTGTGAATATAAAGTGCACAGCTACTGATTTCCTTTTTGTTGAAATGTATGTGTTTTGTAATTTGGACTGAACAGCATGCCGATTATGTTGGAACTGCATGCATCGTGTTCGATGTTGACTCTGGACTTGATCTTGATGCCTTTGACTGCCCAATGAGATTTGCTTTGCATGGCATTGCAGCGAGGGAAGGTGTTGTAAAGTGAGAATGCTGTATTGTTGCCGAGAACAGATTTCTATTTTCGATCACACACTGTACCAAAAGGATACATTTATTATTTTCATACACCGGACTATATTTATGCAAAATGTAAAATTGGCATTTTTTTCCCTGCTATTTATACACAATCGACTAAAAATATCTTATTAGAGAAGACAAGAAAACAGAAAATTAACTCCAGATTGTTTTGTGAATAAAATGCTGTGGCATGGAAACTGAACGTTTGTGGTCTTTTGTGGTTTATATATTTATATGGTGTATATAAACATATATATATATAGATATATATATCTATATATATATATGTGTGTATATGTATACACATCATATATATAATCATGAATCAGTACTTAATACAGTAATAGAATGAAGGTTACAGTAATCTACTGACTGTACAACTCATCAATTATTACACAAGGGACATAAAGACTCCAACAGTATGAATACAACACAATTTATAGTAAATCTTATAATAAAATAATAATATGCAGTTTAAAGTTACAGTACAGTTGTCCCTGGGCAAAATTACACAAAAACATGTTGAGTCCTGCTAGATGTTAGATGTTACAATGCACATTATGATTTTTTTTTTTTAATCTTCATCTCTTCATCAGGGTCTCTATGGGTTGGTTATTATGTATTGTTCAAGCTCTTGCCTTGTCAACACTGTCCTACACAAAACATCTGCACAAGCCCCTCGACCCACCACCATATTCCTCAAATATGCGGATGACACAGCCGTTCTTGGCCTCCTCACAGACACAAACTCAAATCAGGAATATCACAACACAGTTTCTCATTTCACCCAATGGTGTGAGCAGAAACACCTTCACCTAAATGTAAACAAAAGAAAAGAAATGGTCTTTGGCAAACCCACAACAATCTCCCCATCATCATCATCATCATCATCATCATGAATGAGACAGTAGAGACATTCTACACAGTGTGGTAGTAGACCATTTCAGATACCAAAATTCTATTTTGATCATCACACAGCAGAGAAGGGAATCGAAGAATTTCAGCAACATGCAAACTTAAAGGACTCTAGTAACTTTGTCCTTTGTAACTCTAGTAAGTTACAAAGGACTGTAACTTACTATATACAAGCATTGTACAACACATCTTGCACCACCTGTTTCCTTAACATGCTCACTGTAAAAAAACAAAACAAACTCATTCAGATAACCAACACTGCCACAAAAATAACGGGTCCACAAACTCCAAAGCTACAAGAACAAAACAGCGAGGCCATCACACGCACTCAATCCTCTCTACTAACTAACCAACTAACTAACTAGTACAGATAAAAACCATGACAAATGGTATCCCTTGAAATGTAGTTATATGCTCTAAAAAGTAGATATAACACTAATAACTCTATGGTGACTTTGTTTGTAATTTACCAATTATTATAGATTGAAGTTGATGTAGAATAAAAGTGATGCACAGCCCTTTGCTTAAATCTGCCCTTGCAATTTATATAGTAATGTGCAAAAGACTTATAAGCCACCATTCATTTTGTTGTTTAAGCAATGACCAGATATACATTTATGACAACACTTTCTAACTCAGACAATCACATCGTTCAAGATCATAAAATTGGACAGACATAAAATCTTATTGTGCACCAGCAAGGCCAACAACAAAGCTAGTGGTTTGTGCACAGTAAGGTATCTATAATATGGTGTTTGTGTGGGTAAAACTGATAAAGTGTTTGTGTTTCCTCATGCCCGACAGTCCAGTGACTCCACTCTGCTTAGCTGGAGAGTGTGAAGCAGAGCACAATATATTTTTAGCCCTTCATGAAATCATGAAATCTTTTGAAATGTTCTTGTGAGGGGGGGCTAAAAGAACAAAGTGCATCTCTGAATAATACTGAAAAAAAACAAAAACCCACTTGTGACCTGAAAAGTGATGTTAAAGGTTAAAACACATACATGAAGCAAAGAGAGCAACAAAACCCAGTCCGTGCCTCATAGAGAGCATATTGTAAAGCGACTCTTTATATTCATAAAGTCTCTTTTATATCCTGTTATTCATCTGTGGAGAGTGTTTGAAGTTGATTTTAATAAGCCTGTGAGATGAGGCAATAGCAGCAGCCGCCGCAGCAGCAGCAGCCGCAGCAGCAGCAGCAGAAATGTGTAAAAGTCAGTGCAGCTCGACGTGCATGCAGCCGCCAGCTGCCAAGCCATAGTCAGAGCCGGGCCTTAATCTATAATTTAACATGGATTGAGTTTATTCTCCTCAGGGTCGATGATCAGGGGAAAGTTGGATGGAGAGAGGAGGGAGAGCCTTCCAAGCTCATTTCTGATACAGGGCCTGGCTCTGCCATGGTCTTTGATCTGTCTCCCTTGCTCTCTTTGTCTTCTCTGCTGTTTTTCTGCTTTATTTTACACACACACACACACACACACACACACACGCACACACACGCACACACACAAACAAAGTGACTTTCACTCCGATTCAGTCCCACATACTGTACTATGTGGGCACAGTAATAAACAGAGGCAGAGCTCAAAAAGGCTGCATGGCTAAAAAAAAGCCAACAACAAACACTTTGTGTAGAGTTTACAGTCATAACCTCTTAGATATTCATACACCTAATTTGTATCCAGAGTCATTTCTTATGAGGCGGAGACCAGAATAGAAACCAAACAATCTGTGATAACCTACGAAAGTGAGTTACAATGAGGCTATTAATCAGTGTGTATGTAAACATAATTACAGCAATGAGATCTTGCTTTACTGCTGCTTAGAGGAAATGTCCTGTATCCACTTTTAGAAACTAGACTGTGACAAACAAAGCCGTGCAAATGCAGCGGTGTAAAGTAGACTATAAATATTAATAAGCATTCTCAATACTAATGGTAATATTCCAGGGGTAGCTTTGTTTGCCTCGTGATTATTCATTTTATTAGGTGCATATATATCTTTTATGATACAACACCGAAACTGACACGGCCCTACTCTTATATTAATCATACCAGCAAAGTGGAAAAGAAGGAGTATAAAATATGAGCTAAATTTAGCCTGTTAAATTTAACATAACCAAAGGTGAGATAAAACATAACTTTTTTTTTTTTAACCCTGAGCACTTCATATATTAGCACTTCACTAGACCCCACTATGACTTTGCTGCACTTGTATCCAGCAAACCTTAACCTGAGTGCTAGAAACAACCACTTTATTAACTATGCTATATTACAGGTGAAGTGTCTGATCGCTGTTAATTGGAAGAAAAATGTGCTTCCTTCCATGGGTGCTGGGGTTAGGGTTACTGTATATAACATATCAATAGAGAATCAATGAAAAATAAATATTTGTTCATTGCAAAATGAGTGTGCTGTAAATGTAAAACAACACAAGCATTTGTACACTAGTCTGCACTGCATGGAAAAAATGATACATTTTGTTGAGTCAGCCGCTGCCAGACTTCCTAACTCATAACCCACCACAGATCAAATTTGCAAAGCGAGTGCAACAAAGTCACAGAGTACCTACTGAAGTTATGTCACGCTGTCAAAATCCTTAGTTTATGTTTCATAACTAAATATTTAAGTCAATGAACATATCAGTGTCATCAAAACACTGAGTCACTGTTTATGAAGAGGACGGTAAAATAAACTCTTTTCTTTTATTATGAACTACAGCTGAGATTTGATTGAATATACACACGGCTGCACTTTTCCACAAGAGAATCGATAGCATTCCCATTTACATTTTACTGACACTGTTGGTCTGTAAAATATAAATCAATATACTGTATTATGTAGTATTACACACTCTTACAGCACAGTGCACATTGTTGAGTTAAGCCCCTTTTCCACCAATGGTGCCCACTCGCCTCGCCATTAGACACCGGTTTCTCTATGAAACGTCAATTACTACTAAGCAATAAGAGAGCTGGCTAATCTGATGACTGGCTGAAGTAAATAACTGAACAATTATAATTAATGCACAGAAAAAAATTCATTCAGTCTATCCAACAGAAAGCCTGATGCCAGTGATAATGTCGGAAACATGAATCATTTGCATGAACGTGTCCAAACATGTGCAATTTGTTCTAAAAACGGAGATATTGTGTCTATTATGTGCACAAGTGACTACATGATGTGGAGAACGAAGAGTGGGGTTGTGAGAATTTAAATGAGAGAAATGTAAAATAGCGAGTGAGGACAAATTGTAATAGACTTTAAGGTGTGCAGCGTGTGCTGGATGAAACAAGCCAGAACCAGCAGAGGGTTTTACAGTAATCATAGCTTCTGTGAGGAATCAACCCGTGTACCTGGGACCCAGATGGTTCTTTTGCAGAGCCAAGGACTTGAAAATGAAGAAAAGAGGTGAAGGACACAGTGTGACTGTGACGTACGGTGAGTTTATAACGCTGTGATTTACTGTGGACATGAGAGGGCCTGTTCCTCATCTTCGTGTGCAGAGAGAAACCATTTGAAATCCAGCCTTTGAACATTTATAGCTCATCATACTTTCACTCTTCTCTGCCTTCGCGTCATCAGATAAGTTGTCCAGAACAGTCCTCCTTGATTATCCTGACAGATAAATCAAGATGTACTGAACTGTTTAAACTCTGGTACCACTGTAGTCAGTGAACGGCACGTGAGCGGATGATATAGAGGATGAAACATCCCTGAAACACATCCACCCTCCTTCGACCGCCCCCAAATGACCACAAACAGTCACTTGGGTGAAATATGCTTTGAATTCTTTGCCCTAATACTTCTGAAGCCTAATTAATGCAGCCTTTTGAGTACAACAGAGGAACTCTCTCTTTTGAAGGTGCTCTCTCGCGGCAGTCACATGACAAAGCCACTGGCTCAGCGGAGACTGGTGCGTGTTCTCTCTTTGCCATTTAGTGCACTGCCTTGTCTGGCTGTCTGTCATAATCAAAGCATCCTCAGTGTTATGACATGGAGCTGAATAATTGATTCATGCAGGCGGCTCACTGGTTATGTAATAGTAATCCCACTGAAGTATCAGATCTGATTCAGCACAGCAAACTGAGGCAGAAATGTTTTCAATGGATTTTTATAAACATTTATTTCAAATGACCAGAGTTTGTACACATTTACACAACATTTACAATTATAATGTAAATTTCTTCAATATCAACTCATGGTGTGGACATACCTGCAATAAGTACAGTGCTTTTATTTAACACATTTATTAGACCATCAGTCGAGAAAACACAAATACTTTCAAAAGCTTTCAAAAACTTGTTTAAAACTAAAAATGTTATTGTTATTTATTTGACAAATAATCCAAATGTGACCCTGAGAAGTCAGAAGCACAACATTCAACCACTAAAACATCTTTCTGTTTAGGAATGCAAGCAAATAACTACAATTTAATATCTTATTTAATAAATATATGTGCTTTACTATTTTTTCCAGTTTTTTTTTATTGAAAATTCATGGATAATAAAAATAATAATTGCATTTAAGCATTAAAAATATAATTTCAGTTAAAGAGCTTCTACAAACTGGTGTATTAACCATGACAGAAACATAAAAAAGGCAGCTATGGCTTTGAGTGGTGGTCTAATACATTTGTTAAACACTGTATATAACTTTATTGCTGAATAAAGCTAAGTGAGAAAAGAGAAATGCAAAAAAATTCTAATGAGAAAGATGACAATTTCATCTCTGGTGGCAAAGATCAGCACCTGCACATAAAAAGCCTTAGACCTTACCATACAATGTTACTCGTGTACAGACATATACACACACACACTATTTCTGAGTGCTGCTCCATGACATTTTGTTTAGTTTTGCCTCCCTCAAGTGGTCAAGAAGAGAACTGACATGCAGTTGGACTTCATTTAGGAGCAGTTGAAGATAGATTTTCTGTCAAATTGTAAATCAAAACGAAAAGACAATAGCACAGCCTAAAACAACACTCAATTACAAAGCTGACAACAAATTAATTCATCCAGTAATACATATACACACAGAGGGAGAGAGAGAGAGAGAGAGGGGGGGTGGAGCATGTGCTCTTGACCATTGCCATGGATTTGAAAAAAAGAGAAAGCACTGGGGAGGAATCCACAGTCTCCACTGGTCCTGCTGACAGCTGGGACCGCCCCTCCCTCATGACAGGCCAGCACTGGATTCCTTCAATGAAAAGCCCTTTGATTGTTGGCAGGAACTCCTCTGGTTTGGCTGAATGGTTGTCAGCTCTGTCAGGGTGATGGACGGGCGGGTGTTTCACCCCCTCATAGAAACAAGCCCCCTCCAGCCAGACTCCAACTCTCAGAGAGCAGGACCTCTGCCAGTCAACTTCTAACCTCCTCTCAAACAGATGGAAACAACCACGAATGAGACGGAGGAGAGTAAAAGTTAAAAGTGTTGCAAAGCCAGACAGTAATTACGAGTCACAGGAGGCAAGGATTGGACACAACTTAGCCAGGAATTATACAAATGAGATGCTGAGACCTTGTCAAGGACTTTCTTATCAACACCGTATATCAAAAATGTGTCAAAATTGTTGCAATATCAACAATTTGTGGACTTCGATACTGATTCCTGAAGGATACTTTTCACGATATCAATAAATCAATTTTGAGATACTTTCTTTAGTTTTAGCTGACCTGGTCATCTCCTTGCAGTCCCATGGAACAACTCTCTGCTCTCATATTTAATCTGATGACTTTAGATCTTCTCGACATACGTTAACTCAATAAACAGGCACCAGCCTCTCAGAACACAAAACAGACACACTCACACACACATTAAGCCCCTCCATCTATTGTCCTGGATACAGCCAATCTTGACCACCGTTAGATTTCCATCAAACAGCATGCTGCATTCTTATCGGCTCACTGATACTTATGACATCAGCTCCGTAGATGCTGAAATTTGATTCTTTTTCCCCCTAATATGGTAGTATATAACACACTGCAACACCCTCATGTAAGAGAAGTGGTGAGACAGACACTGCAGTTGGATTTAAATGATGTTTACTTTACTTTCTAAATGCTCTAAATATCAGTGTTAGGATGTAATTCCCCCCCCCCCCCAATAAACCCATGTTGTTGGAGTGGAAATATTTAATTGAATTCCTTTTATATTACATTTCATGTTTTTCAGTATCTGCATACTCACTTTCTTGAAATATGTTATCAGTTTATTTATTTATTTATCACAAGTCACCACTTTTTTCACAATATTCAACAATGTTATCACCTATCGCATGTTTTCCTAATCTCATCCAGCCATGCTTCTTAGTGTTTAAAATGTCACATTGATCGACATGTTTTAGGTCTGTATCACATGGATATCATATACTGTAAAATCAAGCTTGTATTATTTAAATGTATACGCTTTACATTATTTGAATGTATTTATTAAAAGATTATTAAAAGTGTGTAGGTGTAACATGAATGTAAGACCACTGATTGCTTGTTCCTGTATGAGTGCATGTATTATTTTTTATTATATACTGAGTATTCATATAAAACTAAATAGTTTATTATATAAACATACAAAAGTAAAGTGAGTTAGGCCTTGGAAAGTTCTTACTTCTGCCTGCTCCTTTTAAAGGAAATGTTTGTTGGAAATTTTAATTTCTCTGTTTTTCTTTGCTTCTTTTTTTGGCTTGTCTCCTTTTTCATTATCATCATGTTTGAAAAATAAAAACATAAATAAGCAAAGATTGAGAAAGTGTAGTTTAAAGCAGGGATAAAAAAAAAAAAAAGGTTTCACTCTGACTCAAGTGTCATTCATCACTTATAGAGCCCCAGTGCAACTGCAGTGTTTAGCTTGAACTGCAGCCCCTGTAACGCACCATTATCAACACGTGTTCCATGAGCAGACACACAAATGCCAAAGCAAAGCCGGTCAAGTGTTCTCAGCTCTCGTTTGACACCGTTTGTTGCTCGAAGACATTACTCACTGCAAACATGTACACCGAGCTCAGATTCCCCTTCTGTCAGCCAACACTATTTCTCTTTTCTTTCTTCATACCTTTTTCATATCACGCACAGAACACATCATTTCAACTGTAATTGTTTACACCGACTTCAACTTATCCCTGAGCGCCACACCATGAATCACCACTCACCACCATCAGAGCAGGCCCTCACACTGAGGTGGTCCTTTTCCATGAGCAAGGCTGCTCTGGGTTTGTGTGGGCATGCGGCCAGCTCAGACCGGCCAACATGTGAAGTCAAACAGGAAATCTCTGTCCACACGAGGATAAAGTCACCTGTCATCCTCCCTTCTCTTTCACCAAAATCTTACTTATCCTGAATATTCTGGCTTTCATGCATGTGTATATAGTACTCTATAATGTCAGTAAAAAATTGATTTGCATTAACAAATGCTGGTTGGATTCAAGTATATCTCAGTAACCCTTAAATAAAGATTTGAAATAAACCTTTATGTTCTGACATTGGTGTCTGTGACCTTTACTCCTGACACTTTTAGTTGGGGTTTCCTTAAAATGACATTTTTGACTATCTGAGACAGTGCAGGGACAGACAGGATTAAATGACTAAAAATGATAAATTATCTGTAAAATCTAACCAGATTATTTTCATGATCGATTAATCTGTCGATTATTTTTTCCATTAAATCGAGTACTTGTTTGATCCAGGAAATGTCAAAAAATGTTGAACGGCGTTTACTAAACCTGTTAAAATACATGGTAAACATATTAAAGAATTTGGTTTATGAGTGTTATTGTATTGTATTATTTCTAGTCTTGATAACCACTCAAAGTGTTTAACACTACAGTTCAATTCATTTACACTGTGAGCTTTTTCCGTCTTTCTCATTCACACACTGTGGGCGCAGTGTGGTATTAAGTGTCTCGCACGGAGACATATCTGCATGAAAACTAGTGGAGCTGGAGATTGAACCCTGACCTACTGGTTGAAAGACAATCCACCCTACCACTGACCCACAGCAACCCCCAATTTGTGGCATATTAGAATGCCATTGCAATATATCTAGATGGTGCTAAAGAAATTAGAATTCTGATTACTGAGACAGAGAGAGACACTTCTGCACCTCCTCTGGGCTCTTTCTAGAGCCTCTTAAATAAACCTGTAACCTGCTCCTTAACTGTTTCAAGAGTATAAGGCCTCCTCAACACCTGATATTAGAATGTGTTTTCTGTGATGGGATAGCACTTCAACACATGCATTTACACCAGGTATTAACATGCATCTCCAGTGTCCACATCGAGATCCTGCTGCTATCCGATCTTGGTTGTCACCCGCCCCTTATGTTACCTCCCCTCCTTCTTCTGCAAAGATTTCCAGCAGCAGACTACAGCATCACATCCTGCACGCTGCCATACGGACTCATCTGCATTTTGAAAGAGGAGAAGAAGTCGTCCTCGACAAGCGGAAAATTGACGAAAGCAGAGAAGGCTGTGCAGTTTTCTTGCCGCTCTCACGTTAGCTGTGCTCGGAGCCACCAACATATTCCCGCTCATGTTGTGGGTGGAGCTTTGCATTTACACTTCTGATCGGATAATAATCCATCCTCAATGCAGCTTGGGGGTAATTACACCTGTACAAGTTCTAGTTCTTCATTTTCTATGGAAGCCATTTGACTGATTTTAACAAAGAAATTGTCTTAATAAAAGAGAACATTATTTCCCTTATTGATATGTTTCACAGAAGCATAATTGATGACATCAAATGACATGAGACGTCCAGTTGAGCTTGACTCCTTTAAGATAACCATGAGTGAGACGACAGCAACACATCATTCCATCATGAAATAACCATCCAGGTTAGACATTAAAGGACATCTCCTCACCACGAGCAGAGCATTCATCCTCAGGTTAATCGTATCGCAAATCTTTTCTTAAACTGTTTTTAATTTGTAAAAATACCACATGTATCTTTCTGGAATCAGTAATGGGAGGGGAATAACTCACAGTATACATACAGACAATATCTAAAGTCTATACCAGATGTGTTTTGAAATACAGCCGAACATTTCATCAGTAAAACATAAGTCATAGAGGTCTTTTCCCTCGCCTGCACATAAATCTGTTTAGGCTCTTCCACATCATGAACACTGACTGAGCTCCCCTTCAGGAGATGGGGGAGGTGGGAGTGGCAATCTGGAGGTCTGAGAAACTCAAGACCTCATGGCAACACACCACTCAGCCATCACAAGCACTTAAGGTCTTTTAAAAGTGCTGCAGCCATGTTCACTCTTGGCCGTGCGCAAAACAAAAGCTGGAGCCCCGGTGTCTCAGCACTAACAAGGTCTTTCTGAGAGCAGGGGAGGAAATATAAGCCGGCCTGTGCTTGCCACTTCATTTCCTGGCTGGTAAGAGCCTGTTTCCTGTGCATCAACCTAAACATGGCAGTACACCGGAGGGACTTTGCCACTTCCCCCCCCCCCCCCCCCCCCCATTTTAAAATCTCAGCTGCAAACAATTTATTTCCAGGACTCAGTGAGTAACAGTCTCTAGATTATGTCCTGATGAGATGTAAATTGAAAATGACATTTTGGAGGATGGACAGTGTAAATCAGTTTCATGTTTTGTCAGGTCCAGGCAAATGTTCAAACCAAAAGGGAGTGGTTGTGGTTTTTAGCGCTCGATTACCAGTGTGCGGAAAGCAAGCAATGGAAACTAATTTTCACACCCAGCAACTATTTCTTGGCAGGTAAGCAGTCTAGTTGAGGAAGAGCTGACTTGCATACAGACAGTGGAGGCTTTGATTTAAATGCCCTCAGACTTGTATGTTGCAAATGTTTTTTTCACTATAAAAGCAAAGTAATTAAAGGAATATTTGTGACATTTTGGAACTCGGCTCATTCTCTTTCTTGCCAAAAGTAAAAGGAGCAGATTGCTTTCACATAAAGCCACGTCCAACGGGCAGTTAATGTTGAGGAATGTGGTCGAAAATAACAAACCACCCTGAACAATGTGTCGTCCAACCATGCTGGAAGGTAGAAGTGTTTTTAGCTGTTGAATGCACTCAACGGTGAGGTGAAGAACGTGCCATGAAGAGGAATAAAACATAATAAATCTTTCTTACACATACATGTAAGGATAATCTTTTGGGTCATGATTGCGAAGAAGCATTTGTAGTGCATATAGTGGAGTGAGAGCTTAAACCAGAGGTTGAAGTAAAAGTACTGGTCTAAAAATGTACTAAAGTTAAAGTAAAAAAAGTAGCTTGCTTAAAATTAACTCTGACTAAAAGTTACTTAGTTACTTCTTTCAGAAGGTTGGGGTTCTTTCTTGTGTAGTTAAGAAAGGACAAAGGGGGCACAAATCTTTACAAAAAAACCTTTACAAATTAAAGTGCTAAAATAAAATATGTAAACACATCATGTATCAGTCAAAATGGGTCAAAGGTCACAAATGCTTGGACTTTCCCACTCACTCAGGGACCTTAATTAGTGCCAATTCACCTGTCTTCATCGTTCACCTGTCCTCATCGTTCACCTGTCATCGTTCACTGCCACAGTTTCCAGTGTGTCAATTTATTTATTTTTTAATTCAGGCCAACATTTTTTACTCAGTAACAAATGTGATTTAAAACATAGTAAAGTAAAGCACATCCAAAAAAACATACTTAAATAAAAGTAAAATTCCAAATTCCAAAAATTACTTTAAAGAGTACAAGTACACAAAAAACGTACCCCATTTACAGTAACTGTGACTTCATCACTTCCAAAGACTTGAGCAGCTGCTGTGTGAAATAGGCATGATGTTTGTCTGTCAGTTCTGAAATAGTTAAAGACATAATCAGACACAGCTCCCACACATCCATCCATTGTTGGAAAGCTGTGGGGGCCAAATGTTGTTCCAGGTTTTTTGTTGGCACATTCTGGTGCGTGTATAGCTTAAGGGGAAATAGGGGAAATAATTTAGTGTCCAGCTTTTATTCTTGTCAAACTTTTGGCAAAATAGATAAATGAACAAAATGAATTCATCAAACGACACATGCTAACTCTTACTCATATCAAATATCATTAGTTTAGATAAAGGGACCACTTTCAAACACACCAACAACACAATCACAGTCACTGACCTTCAGAACCCTCTAAGCTGCAATATTTGAACAATTTTATTTTCAACTGCACCGCATCAAAAACAAAAACAATTTCTCAAACCCAAAGTGCCCAAAGCCAAAATCAGTTGCAGCGACTTGTCTTAATCAATTATCCAGATTTCACCACAGTGTATTCAGCGCCTTTGTTCAGAGTTTGCAGGCTAATTACAGGCAGGACTTGCTTAAAGCTGTTATTTTCCAGATGGCAGCCAGGCAGACTAAAGAACGGTTTAGTCCCACCATGTGCTCACACTGAGCACACATAGTGAGCACTTAGCCTTCAGATGGCATAGAGCTGCAATAGGCCGGGCTGAACTTAAAGGGGTCATGGTCAAAGTACGTTTGGCTTAGGAAGAAAAGCCTTAGATTCCCATGGCCCAGAAAGCATGCTCTGTACTCAAAGGGGAAAGCCTTGTATCCAGACATGCACAGATCAGACTAAGCTTTGGTTGCAGATGGGTCAGTTTCCTGCAGTCAACGGGGGGAAAGATGAGGTTTAAGGAGTTGAATCCTGATTGGATGTAGGGCAGATCTAAAGTTAAAAGTGTACAGCTGTGAGAGCGAGAGAGAGAGAGAGAGAGAGAGAGAGAGAGAGAGAGAGAGAGAGAGAGAAAGAGAGTAAAAGGTCAACAGACTGGATTCGGTGGTTTGTGCAGTTGCACCCGACGAGAGTAGACAGTCAGCAGCTGCACAGTGACAAGGAGATTTACCAAAGCAAAGGTCTTCTAACCACTCAAGGCTGAGATACTGTTCAGCTGTCTACTTGCTGAAAAGTGCACCCAGAGCTGGGTCACTGTTTACAGCCTTCACACTTTTGTGATAAAAACATGGAAGAGACGTGTCCATCACAAACTCCACACATGACTCTGGTTGGTGGATCGTGAGGAGTCAAAAGAAGCCTCGTCTTCACCCCACCCCTCGAGTTAAGTCAAGTCAAAGGAGAGGTCCTCGTTTGGGTTCATTGGATGGAGATGGGCAGCTGTGACAGGAAACACTTAGTATTAGGAGGAAGTAAGATAAAGGGGATGCATGACAAAGGCACGCCACAAGAAAGCAAACGATCCAAGCAGACAACAGCACTCGTTGCTTTGTGGGAAAAGTACTGAGAGGGTTTGTTAAAAAAGTACAACTTTTGGATCAAAACAGCATTTTTTTCCAGGCATAAGAAAAAGAGCCTTATATTAAGTTAACTTAAGTACTTAAGTCTGCTGACAAATAAAGAATACTCAACCTTGGGGTATTAAAATTGTTAAAATAAAGAACCTAACCTTCAAAAGGAGTGAACAATTTCATCCTTTTGTTTATAAAAGCTCTCTGTAAGAGCTGATTGACATTTCCCCCCCATGAAAAAACTTAATTTAACTTTACTCACATTTTACTTTGCCCAAAGTCAACTTTTCTCCATCAGCCTCAAAAACTCAGAAGAACAAAACACCCACACTGAGACAAGAAATAAAAGTCACACAGGGAGAGAGTGGGAGAAAAGAAGATGCAGGGGGAGGGGGGTTGTTTTATGGGTTCAAAGGCGATCTTTTCGTCTTTCCACTCTTATTCATTCACTTTGTGCCACGTTGGCCCCTGAGGGAATGGGAGCTTGCTTGTCACTGGTGCCATTCACTTGTCAGTCAGCATGATACAGGATCCTACGGGCTCCATGATGTGGAGCGGAAACCCCCGGCCAAAAGGCACACATGAGATGAAGTGAGCACCCGTTTATGCTGGCAACCAAAACACCTCCATGAAACTGACTAAACCTGACTAAACCTGACTACACCTGAAAACTGCCGCTCTGGTCCTGACAAAACCATATTTTTTATATTTATCTAAAACCTCTTTCATACACATCATCAATTATTTGAAGTTTGTGTTTGTCTCATTAGTTAAAGCTGTAGGGTGTAAATTTGTATATATATATATATATATATATATATACACACACACATATATTCACATATATATACACATATATACATATATACACACATATATATATATATACATATATATATATATATACACATATATATATAAAAAGCAGCAAATGGTTAGAATATGGACGAAGAGTCACTGCTCTGCTCAGACTCACCTGAGGACGTGGGAAAGTCTGATGCCACTGTCCGCCTCCTTGGCTGAAAAGGTCAAGAAGCAACCAAAAAGGTTTCCTCATAGTCCTGACTCTTCTCTGTCAGTCAGTATGTTAACATGCACAGTTTCATCGAGCTAAGGCCATCGTATGCCTGAGAAAGGCAATCGGACAACTTGCCGAGTCCGTGTACACATGCGGAGGAGAAAATGGATTATTATTGGCCGTGTACGTCTGACTACGCCTCCGTAGGTGGCGCTGTATCTATAAGCTAGTGCAAGTTTCGTACCTGCTGTGATATAAATTAGACCGAGCATGGCTCTTGTAGTTGCCGTGTTGTACCGCAGTTTATACGTCGTCTCCTTCTACTTCCAGGTCAAAGACCAGGGAGGAAATTTCGGTGCATGCGCAGGACGCCAAGTCTGACTTCAGTCCGACTAAGCGTATACATGCAGGAATAATCGGACTATGAATGATATTATCCAGGTATGTCGGTCCGACAAAGAAAACCAATCAAGCTTTAGCTCATGAGCGACACCAACAGTGTTTTGGCAACAGAAGTTACAAAGTGGAGCTTGGCACCACATCAATATCACACATACACAGTGCCATACACTTTATTGTCCTCATGGGGCAATTTGTTTAAAGCTCAGTGGTGCTGCATATATCCACCTATTCATCACATAAGGCTTCAAACTTGGCAGGTGACTTATGGAGAGACTTACATCTCGACATTGGCGTGAACCGCTTCCGGTCCCTCTCACACAAGCAGGCACAATCAATAAACAAACGCACACATTCAACACAGTCAACAATCAAAATAAGTAAAGTAAAATAAAAACATTAACATTATTACCCAGCTGTCAACACTGCAATGGACATATTTGCACTTAACTCAATATTGCACAGACCCACCTATTGCACTCCAGGTAGTATTGCACAGAAATGAACGGCATATAACAGCACGGACAGATCTTTATGTCTTTTCCAAACTCTTATTAAAATGCTGATGAAAAACAGCACAAATAGGATTTTAAAACAATTTTATATAAAAGAGAACAATTATCCACAGAGATTTACCACCAAGACTCATCAGGGAATTACTGTAATACATCCACAAATAATAAATGCAGCTTTTGCAAAGTATACTGTAGATGAATAAACAGCGAGTAAACTCACCTTTTACTTATTCACTGTGTAGTCAGAGATTCAGCGTCGATTTCACATACAGACCATACATTTAAAGCTGGTACACTTTGGTTACACTTGGTTTTTATGTTTTTAAATTATATAAAGTGGAAAATAGTTAGTATTTAAATTTAACTTACACTTACATGGGGCATTATTAAGTCATACTGTAATTAATAATTGGACACCTGTCAAAATCTGCATTATAATTTTGTTTTATTACAAAATTAGATTTATGAATACACTGGTTTCAGTATTAAATACAGTACTATTGCTATGTTTTTACAATGTAGTCAGATCCTTCCTCGTATTTCATTATCATTTTACCCCTTTTTTCTTTTTTGTAACTCGAAAGGATAGGATTTGTCCGCAGGTTTATTTTCTTATATGTAACATTATAACAATAGCAACAATTGTAGTGATCTTATTTGGTCTTTCGTCTTTTTTGTTTGTTTGTTATGTGCTTATTCTTTTATTTAACACATTTCTTTAACACAAACCAGTTCTATCTAACTCCACAACAGGAAAAAAAAAAAAAGAAAAAACACCCCCAGAGATCCCCAAAGTCTGGAAAGACAGTCCCGTTAACATAACACGTGCAAAGCTATTTTTAACCTCCTAAAAACATTGATTTCTCATCACTCACAGGACTATAAGTCTGCGTGAATTATAAGGTTAAGCCTGCAAATTCACTCTTGACAGTGGAAACAGGAATTTGACAACAATTCCACTTCCAGATGCTAGAAAATGTTACTTCAGCGCTCCGTGCATGAATCTTTCCGACGACAAGTAGTGAAACAAATACTCCGAGGATATGTGTTCATTCTCTGTCACTTTATAGACATGAGGCATATAACTACCCCCCTCCAGCCCTCCGTGCCAGAACGACGTATAGAATAACATGGAGAAAAGTACCTAGGGCACAATATAAGTGTTCTGAAACAGGAGACAGATCCAGGTCTGCTGTCCAGACTCCTCTGTTACACATGAAAAGTCACTAATACGCGGCCACTGCTTCGCACACATACAAGACATGAACTCCACAGGGGAAGTCACTCCGCAGCCAAATTGATTCAGTATGTGAAACTGAATCAGATGTGAAGGCAGCGTGTGGGGCAGATGAAGATGCTGCATGGAGGAGCTATAGTGACACTAAATTCAGTTCAGTTCAGTTCAGACGTTATTAAAGACTCACGAAAAGGGCAGACAAAATTAATTACTCAACTGCAACTCATATACAGGCTGTCACACCAGTGTTTTCGGAGCATGAATGAGTAATGGAAGCGGCTCTTCCTCGGGCTGGTTAATGCCTCTGTGACGCTGTTTTCAAACTCATCCAGGTGACTCATAAAACTGTACATTAGATTAGAGCTGCAGCTAACGATTACTTTCATAATCGATTAATCTGTCGATTATTTTCTCGATTAATCGATTGGTCCATAAAATATCAGAAAACCTTAAAAAAATGTTGATCGGTGTTTGTCAAACCTGCAAATGTCTTGTTTTGTCCACAAACCAAAATGATTGACTTTTAATGATTTCTTTGTTATCCAGAGCAAAGAAATGAAGAAAATATTCATATCTAAGAAGTTTAAACGATTGAAAATTTTGTTTTAATCATGAAAAAAGCTTCAAACTGATTCATCGATTATCAAAATAGTTGTCGAAAAATTTAGTAATCGATTAATCGATTAATCGTTTCAGCTCTACATTAGATTTCCTAGTGCCTCATATGAAGGGACATCAATGGACACCAAAGTTGACTGGTACTTTGCTACCGTGGAGCATGAAGCAGCAGCCTCATTGCATCACTCTAAACCACCATGAGCTTCTTTATACTCTATATACAATTGCAACAAAAACAAATATTTAATACTGTAGGAGCCATTCTGATCATTTAGCCCGGTTATCAGGTCTTTGTGATTGTTTACATGTTGATTTTTTTTTACCGCAACACTACACACGTTTACAAATACTTGCACTTGCCAGTTTATCCACCTTAAAGCGAACGATCAAAAGACTGTGGATATTGTAGCACCGTCGCTTGGGGACGAGGGATCACTACGGGGAGAGGATGCAGCGTGTGTAGCAGGCCGCAGTGATGGGGCAGATGAACGAGTGCCACTTTTGGATTTAGAAGGCATGTTGGTCAGGAAGTAGAAATGTTAGATATGACTGAAAACAAAACAAAAACAGCTACAAAATGTGCCTCTGAAATAGTTTTTCAGAACACTCCGAATGTTACGTGCTACTCCATTGATCGCCCAGCTGCTCCCTCATCAGAATCTTAATGCATAATGTTCGATAGACAAAGGGAATTCAACCCAAAGACTGAGTTTGTCTGGACATCCATTCATTGAAGCACTGAAGTGGCTAAACTTGGACTGATGAGTCACTAGACACACGTTAAACAATGACGGAACAGCTTATAAGCTTGAACATAAAGCTTTAAACGTCAATACATATCTTTGTAAAGAATTGCACATCTCTTACTCCATAATGCGCTGCTGCATGTACGTCTGCACCACATATGGCAATGACGTCTAAGAAAGCCCTTTGTAAAAATGTGGTCAATCAATCAGTCAGTAATGAGCCAACGTAAAATTGCTCACCCACCAGACCAGCCATCAATATACTGTTTCACTGAACACTGCTCCCCATACAACAAGATTAACACTCGGTAAGAATAACAGGACCGGCGTGAATGTCCTTGTCCTGGCTGTAACTGGAGAGCTGCGGGGTGGTATTGAGGGAATGCTGGGGGCCCTTCATGTGAAAAGAGTCCAGTCAGGCTTTGCCTGAGCCACACAGACCTGCACTCACTCTATCCACAGCCCCTCACAGCAGGGTCCAGCCATCTGGACTCATTTCTGCTCTGACAGTGTGACTCTCAAGGCCCATGTGCATGAGGGCTACACTCACACTGGGCCCCAGGAATGTGCCTGTCTGGGAGGGAACTGGGGAGATTTAAGGGATGACGGTACAACGCCGTATATCTTTTCACGCTGCACTTCGGAGCATGTCATTTCATCAACATCTGTATTTCATTTTTAGTGCCCTGGACAATCTTGAGTTCAGTCAGTTTGGCTGTAGGCACAAAAAAGGGCTTCAAATCACTTCATTATTGCCTGTTGTTGAGTCATTTAAGGTAGAGACATTCCCTTGAACTCAATCCCCCTAAAATCCAGGTTGTCATTAAAAATATTTTCACTGCTCTGTTATAGTTTGCAAAGGAGTTTAGTGGTTTTAGAGTTATTTGTGGATGTAGAAATGATCAGTGCTGGTTATGTATATTATACACACACACACATTCTATATTCACAGTCTCAGTTTGAATTTGTTGCATGTCAAACCTCATATCTATGGTCTGTATTTACTATTAAAGATGTAAATAGTATTAAGGCCTCTGATCTTTGCCATCTTGTGTTTCCAGGCTGAAATATGGTTTGATTAAGAGTTCCAAAAATGATCCACACTGTAGCAGAGCAGTTCATTCAGGCAGGACCTCACTACGAGCGCTGCTGCCTTTCCCGCGCCTGAAGCGACAGCTCGGACCTATTGGTGTTTGGTTACTATGACAACTAATACTAAAACCCAAAAGCAGCCGAAGGGAAGGGGTCACAGGGCAACAGCAGGCCATGCAGCAGATAACCAACATGTCCTGCCTCGTTTTCAAGGACTACTAATACACCAGTATGTGCAGCTATAGACGTAATGTAATGTAAAGTAGAAAATCTTTCCCATAAGCAACATATCGTATTATATCACAATACATACAAATGATAGAAAACATGTTTTTCAAGTGCTTGACTTTATGATGTTTTATACTTGCTTGTTGGGATTGTGCCAGTTGTGGTTAGTGGAAAAGTTAATTAATAGTTAATGAATGTGCAGAATTCACAGTAAATTATGTTTGACTGACAAAACATTTCAAAAACTAATCACAATCACAAAAGTGCATCAGTTTCACACAAACATGTGCAGACTGTTAAATTCTACTATGAGCTAAACCTTTTTTTTCTCCAGACTTTTTCCAAGGCTTTCAAACTAAATTCTAGACTTTTCAAGGTCTGGAAAACAGTGTTTCACATATTTTCAAGAACTGTGCAAGCATCCTGTACATCACTGGAACTATCCCCTCATAAACAAGTTCATGAATTGTAAACAGAAGCTCTGACACACTGAAAATATTTTTCAAAAACAATAAAAACAAACAAACGAAAGACTACCTTAAGTACTGGTGCCACTAGATGAACTAATTCATAATAAACTTACTTAATTTTAGTAGTACCAGTTGAAGTATTTTTAAAAGTTTGTTAATTATAAAACTTTTAATTCTTAAATGACTAGAGAGGAGTGTTAATTCTTGAGACCATCTTCAAACACAGTGTTAATAATTAACAGCATTTTAACTTTATCAATAAAGTACCCATGTATTTCCTGTGGATCATACAACGGTCTACCTCCCACGTGACGTGTCCAGTGCACATGGGAGCACATGTGGCAGGTCTAAAATGGCCAGGCATTGATTTGCAACCTGCACAGGACCTGTGTCCTGTCCCCACTGAGACTGAGATCAATAAGGTTCTTTTCTGAGGACGATATAAACCACATTCTTCTTCTGTGCAGGCGCCTGGCAGCTTTTTTCCACTGAAACCACTTTTAATTACACCCTCAGGGTCTCGCCAGTGTTTTGTCATTGAAAATGAAACTCATTCCCACACCATGTCGTGGTGCTGCTTGTACTACAGGCGTCCCTGCCGTGGTGGTCCATAAGTACGTGTCACGAACACTGTTACATAATCCTACCTTGAGGATGAAAGGGTATCATCACAGACAATCCTGCATATGTGGCACTTTCAAAGTGACTCCACCATGTAGTTGCATAAATCCATTGTCATTAGCTACTCTGGTGCAGGAGAGTTCTTCTTTTCTTTTCTTTTTTTTTTTTTGTCACACAGTCCAAAACAAGCCCGCTGCGTCTCCTAGTGGTGTGTTACAGAACCGTGTGGAGTAAGTTGTTGTAAAAGGGTAAACTTGATCGAGGGGGTGGGCCTAGCAGGGCTGCTTATTTGACCAATCCGCAGCTTTGTGGTCTCTGATTGGCTAAAAGGAGACTGTCAATCAAACGCTGCGGAGGCTGTTTTGCTGTGATGTCCTCAGTGTGTTCTGGAAGGCTGTGGAGAGCAGATCTGCTCCGTGAAAACAGTGTTCCTGCAGAAACTGCAGAGAGACCGTCAGCTTCAATAAAAATGAAAATAACACAATATATACAAACACGTCAATGCAAGTAAAAGTGTTGAATTGATTTGAAGTATTTGCAGCACAGATTTTTTTATTACACTGTTATACCTTTTTAAGCATAAAAAGTAAAATTCTATTTTATTTTATTATAATATTATCATCAGATATTTATATTTTAAATTTTTTATATTGAAGCATGAAGCTGTATGTTAATATTTTATTTTTATTTTAGTTGTTACATAGTTTTACTAACTTACATCACAGTTGCAGAATAACTTATTATTGAAATAATAAGTTCTAAGTAATAGTATAGCAAATAAAATATAATTATATATGAAAATATCTAAATATAAACAAAGATACAAGTATAGGTCATGTACCTATATGTACATATATATGTATGTGTAGATATATAGACATACACACACATGTTGATTATATTTCTGATTGACTAATTGATTGAGTGATTTTTGAACATAAATTAATTAACACTTTATTATGGTATTTTTTTTACAAATAAATATCCGTCTTTATTTTATTTTTTCAATAATATTTTTTGAAGTTGAGTTTTTTAATAATTTAAAAACTCAATGCACAGGAAACACACTATAAATAAAACACAAACAACATATTTTTACATAATTTTACAACAAAGAAATTTATAATAGTACATAATAAATTGTATATAGTAGTTTCCATTGATAAAAATCCAAACTATGAAAGAATCCTAAAACCCTGGAACAGTTCTGGTCTCGTCGTGCCAGGATCTCTCCGCTGTCATACCCAGCTGACGCCCTTGGGTGGCGGGGCTGTTCCACAGCACAGGACGGGGACGGACGAGCGCACTGCGCCCTGATTGGTCGGCGACGTGCGCGTCCCCGTCGTCTCCTCCCGGTTTTCCTGGCATGACCTTTTCCCTTGGCAACCACTTCCTCCGAGCATCCTCGGCCATCTTTAATCTGGGGCCATTCATGAAAAGTTGTTTGGCTCATGTAAACACGCCGAGCAAAACATTTGCGCACAAAGCGGCGGCATCGACGGCGCCGGTGCGCACGTTTCCAGCTGCACGCCAAACAGAACAGAGCAGAGCAGCAGAGCAACAGACTGTCCGCAGAGACTCACTAAACACCGACAGCGTACGTGCAGATCGTTCATTACAGCTCGTCTCGTGTGCACTCGTGTGTTTACGCGCTGTCTGCACACAACGTTCTTTTTTTTACCAACACTGTCCGAGCGACACACACACACACACGTGTTTGTTCTGTGTGTGTGTGTGTGTGTGTGTGTGGACAGTAACGTGTTGCGTTTGAGGCTGAGTCAGTCCATGTTGTTGTGCTCCTGAAACAAACAGCAGGTGGAGCGCTGGATTCGGCGCTGAGAGCAGAGCAGAGGACTCACCACTGCCATGTTTGGTGTGCACAGATCCCAGCAGCAGGGACATTAAAGTGTTTATATGTCTCCCGTCTGTGAGCAGGTCCAACAAAAACTAAAAGTGGACAGTGTGAGACTGTTTCTGTTGTCACGTCGCCTGGGATACAAAGCTGGCTGTCATTCATTTCTTGTTTCCGTTTGTTTTTGTTGTGTTCACGGCAGGATGAGAAAGAAGCAGACTGCCAAACAGAGGAAGACAGAGGAGACTACAGTTGTCCAGGAGTTTGTGGTAGAAAAGATCATTCGCCGCAGAGTCTTTAATGGAAGAGTCGAGTACTTTCTGAAGTGGAAGGGCTTCACAGAGTGAGTGAGCTGTCCCAGAATCATGTATTTATTTATTAATGCAATGAATACATTTTTACTTATAGGCATCTACATATAACTAGCAGAGAACACTCTGGACTTACAACCCAAATCCCTGCATCCATGCACCTTTATCACTGTAGTGTATGTTCTAATTTTTTACACGATATTATTCTATAATGTTTTATTGAACTGAGTCTTGACTTAAAGACACTATCATTAAACAAATCACACCTATATCTATCTTTAAAAAAGACATTCCCAAGTATTTTCCTATATTTTATTTGACTAAATGCTTTTCTTTCAGCATCAGTGTCTGGCCCGGCACATGATTTAACAAATCTGATCTTAAATTATTTGCTTATCTTCACAAAAAATGTACATTCAATACCCAATTCAGAGCGTTTTATTCTGAAAAAATATGAATTTATTTAAATAGATTATGTTGCTAGAATTGACAGTTAATCTAAAGTAAATGTTTAACACTGCTGTTGTCATGGGGACAACCAGGTTTTGGGGAGTAAATGTAAACGTTAAATAACTACTTGCATATGTTCGGCTCAAAGAAGAAGCAGTAATTCTTGAAAGTGAAATCCTGCACAATAAATATTAACAGTACGAGTACGTATCTCACTCGCGTTTGTCTTCGTTACAAGCTGGTGATTAAAGATACGTCCACATTATTGTTAGTTTAAGGCAGCAAACGTGGGTTTTTTGTATCTGACTGAAGACAGACAATAATCTGGCCCAAATATTCAAATGCTTACAAAAAAATTGGCCCTCGACCACATTTACTTGATCCCTGATATATATTATTACTATATATTACTGTCTATGTCTGTCACCTTTCGAAACACCCAAGGTCACCTTACAAGGCCGCGTTAGACAGCAGTAAAGCAGTAAAAGTAATGGAAAAACAGGTTTACAGTCTGTAAAGTCACTGTGCAGGTTTCATGTGACCACATCTGACAGAATTTTAATGTTTTATAGACAAAGTTTGAAAAGATACATATGGGAGTTCCTGATTCGGGGGGAGGCGGAGCTCTAGCCTCCACGGTGGTCAAGCGGGCGAGGTGTGACAGTGCGCAGGAGTTCAGAGAGAAACAGAGGAGAGAGGTTATGGATGGCCTTAAAAGTGAAGAGCAGAAAGTTGAAGTCAATGCAGTGTTTAATAGGGAGCCAATGAAGGATGTTGAAGGACACAAGTGACATGATTAATGAAGGGGGTTCTGCTCGTGTTGTTTTTGTTTTCTTCCTCTCCTCCTCCTCCTCCTCCTCCTGATATAAATTTACAGTGCAGAAAACACATGGGAACCTGAGGACAATCTGGACTGTCCGGAACTCATTGAAGAGTTTCTGAGAAACACCCACCACTCTGAGGAAAATGAGGAAGAGTTAATTCCCAAAGAAGAAATGACAGAGCAAGAGACAGAAATTGTGAGTATGAGGGCCCGGGATGCAGTTCTGCAAAGTGTCTCTATGTTTGGTTGTTTCCATGTTATTTACAGAATATCTGTAATGAGGAAAATAAACAACAACAACAAGCCATTATTAGAATCCTTTCATAGAGTGAGTTTTTCTCACAAGTGGCATAAAAGCCTCCAACCACATTGGTAGACCTTAGTTCCTGCTTTTTTGAGAGTTTTAAGACTGAATATAAAATCAAATGGTGTGTGAAGGTGGTTAGTTTCACAATGCCCCTGAAAGTGAAAGTTAAATTTCCTGTTTTCACAATGAAGTTGTACAGTTCACGAAAATCCATTCTAACTCTTGTGCTTCTCTTGCTGTCCCTCTCTTCCTTCTCCCTCTCTTCCTTCTCTCTCTCTCTCTCCCTCCACAGTCCTGTTTGCAGCAGCAGGCTCACACCTTACAGAGAGACGGCGACATGCTCGAGCCAAGCGATGAGCAGTCAGATGCCCCCACCGACCTCAGCACTTACCTCGTGCCTGAATGCATCATCGGCTCCACAGACAGACAGGGAGAGCTCATGTTCCTTGTCAAATGGTAACTCCACTGCTTCCCCTTTTGCTCTGAAGGATTTTCAGTGGTTAGGCAAACGCCAAAACGCAACAGAAAGCAAAAAAAAAGAAAAATCTTTGCTTGTTCAGCAAAGATGATGAAATATCTAATGTCAAATGTTTTTATCTTGACGTTTTTTTGTTATTCAGTGAACTTGCAACTGATCAAACATGTAACCAGCCACTTTATTAGGTACACAGGACACCTAATTAAGTGTCAGATGTCACACCTGCTGTGTTCTGCTGCTGCTGTAACCCATCTGCTTCAAGGTTCCGCGCGTGCTGCGTTCACAGGTTGTCTGCTGCACACATAGGCTTTAACAAGTGGTTGCTTGACTGTTGCCTTTCTATCGTTTGCTAAAGAGTGTGGCTTTTCTCCTCTGACCTCTGGCATTAACAAGGGATTTTTGTCCAAAGAGCTGCTGCTCATGAGATAGTTTCTCTTTTTTTTGGACCTTTGTAAAGCCTAGAGATGCTTGTGCGTGAAACTCCCAATCAACTAGATCTTAACTACACCATGCCACACTCAAAGTCGCCTAAATCACATTTCTTTCCCATTCTGATGCATGGTCCGAACTTCACCAGGTTCTCTTGACCATGTTTACATGCCTAAATGCATCATGTGATCGGCTGGTTAGAGATTTGTATTAACAAGCAGTTAAACAGGTGTACCTAATAAAGTGGCGTGTGAGTGTGCAGTTTAATTTACTGAGCGTCCTGAGAAATTTGTGCTAAACAAGTTCATTTAACAACACTGTTTAGGAAAGAACTGACCGTAGCTCTTATGGAGAGGACTACACTAAGTGTTTATCAGATTCAATGTAACAAAACCCAAAATACACGTGACATTTGAGTAATCTCGGTTGAAATGGATACCTTTTGCTAAAAAGAGCCTTATAAAAAGGGAGAGTTGAACTCTGAAAGATGTGGGCATTTAGAAGGCTTGAGTTTATTGAACTGGGTCCCGTCTGCTGGCACAGTGAACACAAGCTGCTTCCAAAAACAATCCCTCATTCAATCACTCAGCAAAAAAATTAACCTTGTGCCACTTTGGCCACGATACATCACAACGTTGTGTTAATCGAATACAAGCTAACCTTTCCTTCGCACCCTAATTTGAACCGTTTGTGATGTGCAAAGACATACATTTGTTGTTTATATGATTATATGATTTCACAGTAATAAAGTCCTCCCCTCATAACATTCTAAACCACTGTACGGTGTTTTCATGGTTCATAAGCCTCTTATCACAGGCATCTGTTTCTCACATGGAACTTGTAGCGACGTGCCCTCGCATACAAAGCACAATCTTAAATCTTGATCCACAAAAGGAGCTAAAATCAATAGAGGTTTTCCTCTCCTGCTGCTTGACGTCACAATAATAAAAATGTGATATTGAATAAATGAATAAATCTGCGGTTTAGTCCCCGTCAGCCGTTCACCTTACAATAGCCTGTCGTTTTCCATGCGTTAAAAGTAAGAGGCAGCCATTTTAATGCCTGCCCTTCTGCTGCGTGTTCTCCCCCCACAGGAAGAACTCGGATGACGTCGCGCTGCTGTCTGCCCGTGAGGCGAGCGCCAGGTGTCCCCAGGTGGTCATCGACTTCTACGAGCGGAAGCTGACCTGGCACTGTGGAGACGAGGAGCAGTGAAGTGTGTTAGTGTGACTGCAGAGGAGAAACCAGTAAACGTGCTGCGTTCTCACCTTAAGTTTAGTCTAAGCCTCCATCGAGTGTCCTCCTCCTCCTCCTCCTCCTCCTCTTCCTCTTCCTCCTCCTCCTCCAGCTGACATTAGAGGCACGCTGTGTGAAATTACATCTCGCTGCAGGTGCAAAAACCTCAGAGAGGGCAAATATTTAGGGCGTCGAGTCCTGTGGTGCTCAATAGGAGGTCACTGTGCCTTCTGTGGAGACTGCGATGGAGACTCAAACTAACCTTTGTGCAGAGCAGCGTAAAAAAGTATAAAAGTCAGACTTGCCTGTAGCAGCTTTGGTCTCGTGACATGTAGCTGACACAGTCACTGTGGACGTGCGTTTTCTTTCGAGACTTACTGTTACTTAGTAATGTAGTATACACTGTATAGCCCTTCACCAGAAGGAGACCTAGTGTGTGTGCATCACTTTGTATAGAGAATTAACTCACTGTACCTCCTGCCCGGGGGTCTGCAACCTGCGGTTATTTAGCCCCTCAGTGGTGGCTCCCTGTAGCTTTGGAAAAAATTATTTATGGGAATAAGTAGCATCTTTTTTTTATTTTCTTTTTTCTTTCAAAGGGAACAAAGTCAGCCTAATCTATTTTATTTATTTAACATTCTGAAACATTCATATGAACATGAAGAAGTATGCATTTGGATTCATGGCCATCTTTGTAAAGGATGAAATCCAAATCAATCCATTATTAATTTAAGTGGGTTATTTTTCACTTAAACAAGGACTTGAGTTTTATTTCAAAGTAGGCCTACACATCCCAGTGTTCTTTTTTTCTCCATTTTTCTTTTGTTTTAACAGGTTAAAAGCAATTCAATTGCAACAGATTTCTTTTTCTAGTTATATATAAAACTTTATACAGCTCCAAAACATGGCTCTTGATAGTGAAGGTTGTAGACCCCCGTTTAGTCCAATTAACTGTTGGTTGTAGCTGATGATTGTGTAGTTGTTTGAACGTGTGTTGTTTAACCATGTTGTTTGTTTTGTTGTGAGGTGTTTTCAGCCACAGCTTTTACTGTGTCTTACTGTACGACCCTTGTTGATGGAGAGTATTTCAAAATGTCACTCAGCACAAATCTTCCCAGATGTGCTGCTATGTACCAAGTGTTTTCTTCTCATGGGGACTGAAATGTCGACTTTTATGTAAAGTAAAAAAAAAATTATTATAATCTTGGTGCTTTTTAAACAAAGTAAAACATAGCGGCAGAATTGTGAAGATTATAAATGCTGATTTCAAAATGTACATTTCGTGAGCCTAACGGTGGCTGAGAAGAGTGTTAAACGTAGCACTTTAGAAATGAGACTGTCTTATTATGAAGGACACTGTAACTACAGAGACATGTACCTGTATCTTGATAGCACTGTCCTGACTCGACATATCTCCCGTTATTGTTATGGGACACTCAGCTGATCCTTCAACCTCCTAAAACACTCCTGCTACTGAACCACTGTAACTGTTGACCATAGATCTGTGAAGTCTCTGTGAATAAAAGGGAAAAAAAACAAAAAAACTTCCCTTTTTTCATGTGTTTGTCATGTTAAATTGTGATGGGAACAGAAGTGAAAGGATTTTTTTTTTAGTGATTTGCCGAACTTTCAGAATGGGGAGGAGCCGTGGTCTTCTGACTTTATATTCACACCTTTGCCCCTGAACAACACACTTTAGGAATCACTACTGGAACACTTGGCGCAGCGTTGTCTGGCTGATTTAACACTACTTAGATTCAAACTTGACATTTTCATGATGGGGGAGGAAACTGACAACATTTTGTACGAGGTAGGACTGGACTTCTGCTTTGAATGTTTACGATAAAAAAAGTGTGTCATAGAAAAGTATTTGCAAGTCTGCATTTAGAAATCTAGAATTCAACTTTTTAGAAGTGTTTTTGTGTCCTGAGCAATACTGGACCTTTTTTTTGGGATTTCCCACCCCCCATATGTTTCATGGGTTGGTCATAATTTAACTTCCTCAATCTGACAATAAAAAACTTCCCTTTTGTTCTAACAGTGCATTCTGCATTCTGAGAGTGTCTCTTACATTTTCCATGCAGCAGGTTGTAAGCGTCTGGGTGCGGGACCCGCGGATACAAAAGAATGACTTTTGGCACGCCTACATAGACTATGAAATTTGTTTGCACGTAAGTAAGAGGATGAGATCTCGTTCTAGACAATCAAACACCAGAGCTTGCCGTAATCCGTGTGTCACTATGTGTTTCAGACTGACAGTGTGTGTTTCAACAAAAAGATCTCAAGAGTGAGGAGGAGGTACAGTGAGTTTGTATGGCTCAGGCAAAAACTGCAAGCAAATTCACAGCTAATGTAAGTTCATTTGTACGTGCACTGAGAAATGGTTTGAGGAGGCCTCTACTTTCAGTTCCCATGTTTACAGTTGTCGTTGCTGCCGTCTCTTGCAGGCTCCAGCTGCCAGAGCTGCCCCCGAAGAATCCGTTCTTCAGTCTGAACAACGCCCAACAGATCACTGAGCGCATGAAAGGGCTCCAGAACTTTTTGACACAGTAAGAAGGACCTCGCGTGATCAATGCACCCATGAACTTTGACATACTGTACTACGAAAAGGCAGATAACAAAAACTGGTGATTCTGTGTTTTCAAAAACCCTGGGTCTCGTGACATGACTGCTGTTTTCACACTATAGCCAGAAATACAAAAATGCAGCATTATTGTTCAGTCATCTTACTTTGTTTTCCAGGATCCTCCAGAGTCCAATGCTGCTGTCCGACAGTTGCTTGCACCTTTTCCTGCAATCGGAGCTCAGAGTGTCCAGGATTGAGGCCTGTGCTGCTGGACGGACCCACTTCTCCGTGACCCAGGCAGTTCAGCGCTGTGGACTGAGAAGGTTCCACTCTGAGGAGGATCTGCAGAAAGACCTCAGCTTGTGTTGTGACTCAGACTCAGACAGGTACTGTACCATGCTTTGGAGTCTTTAGTTCCTCCACTCCCAATATTCAGCTGCTCAAAAGCACTGGAATTGTAATAGCTCTAAGGACAAGAGTTATTTTAAGGAGGTGTAATTTCACCTCCGTCTGACTCATTCGCTAAACAGTGTTTCCCAAACTGTTTACACAGGGACCTACTTTTAAAGATAAGAAACCATTGCAGCCTAATTCACAGAATACGTTGTGACAAGAGCAAATTAATGATTTTACTGCCCTTTCTTTTCCAGGAAAACCTCATTGAGATTAAAAATCTAGCAGCAGCACATTTACCCGGGTTACAGACAAGACAAAACAACAAATCACAGTAACAACAGCTCTTTAACATTCAGCTGTTTTTGTCCATTATTCCTAGCTGATGAGGTTGCATGGTGGAACACACTTTTTTCTAATTCAGTCCAGAGCTTTGGGACAAAAATATGTGATCTTTGACCACTATTAAGAATAATTTAGGGCTTTTCTCTAATAGCAGATATTATTTCAAATAGATTTTGAAAAATCAGTTTGTTTTTTTAGACATTTTTGTTTGCTAAATGAATCACAGCTTCACACATTTGTGGGTCCCTAGTTTCTGGGAATGACTGCTCTTGAATGGCATTTGATTTAGATTTGTTATCTGTGTTATTCCAGCTCCGAGTGTAGAGATCCAGAGCCACAGATTAAAGACTTGGCGATGAACAAAGCAGCGAGCACAACTTTACTTTACTCCAGACGGGAGGAAACCCTCAGCTCCTCTCCTGGTTCTCCATGAAAACAGCATCTTCATTCCGTTTAACCTGTGAAGAAGAAAGTCACCTGTTAGCCCATCACACTGCACTTATAGCCACGTACTTTACTCTTGATGTTCTAATCTTGATGGTTTGAATAATGTACAGTAAATATTAAGAACAATGTAGCTTTCAAATTTCAAAAGAGTATGTTCTGTTTGCACAGTTAAAAAAAAAAGTGGTAGCAGCAATATGCCTGTAGATGGCAGTGTTGTTACATGCATATGTTTGTGTCTGCTGTAACTGTCTGTGTTTACTTCATAAACAAATTGAACAAAATCATTCTGAATGTTGGTCGTTTATAATTTGACACTGTGCAGAAATGTATGGCAAACAATGTGACATGAGCGGAGACGGTGTGACGTCTCCCGGTGGCTGAGCTTCCGCTCTTAATAAAGTGTGGGGAGCTTGTCACATGGTGGCCACTGCAGTGCTTAGCGGTATGACATGTGTAATAGGGTCTCTGCAGAGTTTTCAGACAGCCCCCCCTGTCAGGTGTGTGGCTGGTAGGGATTCCAGTCCAACCCCAGAGGACTCGCTCCTGTCTAAGAGGGGCTGCCAGGTAGACAGGTTTTACTGCTCCCCGCAGAACAAAATGCCAGCTGCACTGACAGGCCGCCTTTTCTATGTGTCACTTTCACTTTGTATTTGTATGAGCCTTTTCACCACTACCACATACTTTATCTCTGGGTGTCTGTGCACGTGCTCCCACAGTGAGCGGCATTGTGCTTATGATTCCTTATGCAGAGGTAACGACCACCAAACCAGAGGAAAGGCAAACCCAGTTAATTAGATCAGCTTTGTCTCTCTCTCTCCCTGCAGCCATTGTGACATTCATTATATATTCAGAAAGGGAGCAGACAAAAGGCTTGTGTTGCGGTGGGGCAGAGAGGTGTTGTCACCTCAGACTCAGTTTGGACAGTAGGAAAGCCCACAAAAATCAAATCTGGGGGGGTGGAACGTCCTTTCTGGAAGACGCGTGGGTGTATATGTGAACCCGTGTGCATCCAGGTATGTTAATGCAGTAAATGCATGTGTCTTCTTTGTCAGTGCTTAACGATGTGGAGCAGCATTGCTCTGCACCTCCCAACACATACTGCGAGGCTGCTGCAGATGTTTGCTTTGGATGGAGATTCAGAAAGGTTTTATGTCCTCTAATACAGCCAGAAAACCTGGCAGCAAAGGTGCTGAAGTAAGAGTACATTTACAGAAATGAGTGCACACGAAAAGCCGCACCAGACTTATACCATTCAATCAAAATATTATTCTTCTATTTTCAGGCCCCTCTTTGGTTTCATTAAATCATAGAATGAGCCTTTTTTTTTCCTCCTGCATAAAAACCAACTCAGGTGATCATTTTAAACCTTTATATTTTACATTTTTCACTGGAACTACTCCAGTGTTTGCAGTCATCATAACAGACACATAAAAAAAAATCATATGACCTACATTTTGTTTTGTTATTATATTGTAGTTTCGATTCGTAGGAGTTTAAAGGTCCAGCGTGTAACATTTAGCAGGGTTTATCGGCCACAATTGAACATGCTACTGATAAGAATGTTTGTAAAAGTGTCAGCTTTTGCAGCCTTGGAATATGCAAATGTACTTTAGGCAAGGGCATAGTTTACGGAGGATGACGTCTTGCACCACCATGTTTCTACAGCAACCAAAATGGACAAACCTAACCATTTGTGTGTGTATTTTATGTTTTAAGCAGAAGCTTAATACACAAAGGAAAACCAAATCCTCTCATATTTTCTTGACGTGCTTGTGAAAGCTTGTGTTTTTTAGACATTAGATGTTACTAATTCTTATGCACCGGTCCTTTAAAATCTTCAATTATATATTTTAAAAAAAACAACATGGTGGTTATTTTACATCCTTGATGTAACATTGTAATAATTCAACTATTTTTAGACCCTTAAAGTTGTATTGGTACAATGGATCAACATCCTTGAACATCCTTGAATTATTGAAGACATTTTTTTCCTTTTGGTTTGTTGTCAAAACTTTAATAACGATGTGTGTGCCAGTGAGCTGATGTACAGATACACAGATAATCTCTGTTGTTTAAGTATCAGTTCCACAAAATGACTTAGCACAGTTAAAAGGGCTCGGTAACAGGGATTGTCACATGGACTTAAATGTTTACATTGTTGGTTTAATCTGACTGGTCCTGCAGTATTGACTCCTCTTTTAATGGTCTGTGACTCTGATCCACTTGCTGTTAACCTTGAGCCACTGTAGCCGAGTCTGTCACTGCCATTACAACACTGACACTGACGGTGTGAAACTGATCAACTGAGTAAATAAAAAAATCGAATTTTCATCATTTCCACAAACATTTGAGCTCAGTTTAATCTAATTACTATGCTTATCGTTTGACACATGAAACTTTAGCAGATAAGATAAAGGAAGACGGCCCCTTTGGGAGATGCCCATCTGCCTCAGACCAAGTCAGCAAAGACTTTCTGCCAGAACAGCTAAAACAAAATCCCACCTTATGTCTGTGATGTTTACACATAACAATGTCTGTTTTGAAATAAACACTGAATCCCCAAAATCAAAAATCCACTTATGGAGAGAACCAAACTGTCAAATTCAAATGCAACAATATGAAATCCCAATCAAGGTTTGTCCACTAAGCCAAAAACAAATTAAAGTATTGAGGAAGATATGCCCCAGTGGAGGCAAATTACAGATAAATCAGAGGGAGCTAATGCATTTTAAGTGCCACATTATACAGAATCCATTAGTAGCTAGAGGAGTTCAGCACCACTTGAGATATTAAATCTCTGTGACTGCAACTCTGTGAAACCAGGATGAGTCGATATCAGAGAAGCCCAGCTGCATTGCCAACAGATACGGGGCGAAGCCTTATAAGGAAGGATGCCAGAGTTACACACCAGCAACAGTGATATTATAATGGCTCAGGCTGCTAATACTGATGTGTGGCTTGTTAAACAGCAAGACAATCACATTCACTGGAGGGGGGGCAGAGGAGGGAGAGACGTAAATGATGTAGAAGTCTGGGATTAATTGAACTGTTAATAGCATAGCGCCTTGGCTCTGAACATTTTTCAATGGTCTTCCACATTTCATGCCAATACTGAGCGCTGATTTACTGAGGGCAACAAGAATCCAACAACCTGACAGCCAAATAGGCATTTTCAGTCATCACATCTATCCTTGTAGCTTTAGTGTGTGTGTGTGTGTGTGTGTGTGTGTGTGTGTGTGTGTGTGTGTGAGAGAGAGAGAGAATGTAACACACCTGCTTCGACCTGTTAAAAACTCAAGGCTGAATCTTTTCTCTCTGTCACTCTACTGTTGCAGATGGAAATGAGCTGCATTAAAAGCTGACCATCATCTATAAAACCTCAGCCTCTCCAACAACTGTGGAACCTTCCCTCGGTGGTTCTGCATGGTTTATACCTGCTACTGTATTTCACCACCACATGCTGTTGCCTTTTGGTGCATGGATGTTGCAATTACTGGGAACGCTCGTGATCACCGTGCCGTGTCGAGCAACAGCTTCTCTTCCCCCGCTGAGGGCTGTTCAGCTTGAAGGCTTCTCCTGGAACAGTGAGAGCCATGAGTGCTTCATAATTTCCTGAAATAATATGGTGTCTAAAACCAGACATGTTCCCCCTTGCAACATTCAGTGGAGAACAAATATGAGGGAAGGGCCTTGTGTTAAGATAAGGCGTCTGCATTTACTTTATATATTAATACACAGTCACAAATGTTCATTAATCCAGGTCAAACACTTTTTCATAGTGAAGAGATTTTACAAACAACATCCCTAATGGCTGTAATGAGTGCAGTCATTAGTGTAATGACTCTGAAATGACATGGACTATTGTAAGATGCCTTCAGTGTCCGTGTCTTTTGCTCATCCTTGAATGAATTTGTGTCTTGGCACAGGGGAACGGCCCCTTAGTGTGCCACAACCTCATGTGTGAATAACTACCTCTCCAGACTAATGTCTTGTTAGAGATGAAGAACGAGTAGAGGGGGAGCTCTTTGGTCAGACGCAGTTCAGCGAATGGAGAGACGGCTGGTGATGGCAGTGAGAGGACGACAGAGGGTGGAGGAACAAGGGGAGGAGAAAAAAAATGGAGGGGTAGAGGGCACCGTCTCTGGAGGCCTCTGTGCTTCGCTGCCAGTGTGTGTAAATCAGCAGGCAGCTCACGGCTGCAATGAGGTAGAAAATAAAAAAAACATAAAAATGTCCAAGTGAAATAAGAGGCAAGGGGAAATCTTTTATGATGAGCCTAAATTCTCCTTACTCTGCAGTAGATCCACTGGCCGGCTCAGCTTGTCTTCTCCAGACACCGTCCATCATCCCAGTGTCTGCATATAGCCACAAATTACTCAAATTACCCCACCTGCTATTCATTTAATACATATGTAATGAGTATCCTAAATTCACATGATTAGCATTCATGGTATGTTAATAGGTCCATGTCAAATTCATTAATATTCACCTAACATTATGTGAACCTACAAACCAGAAAGTCCCAAGTTCTGCAGATCTGGTTCAGTTGTGAGGAGAAGTTCACTAACAAAGTTCCACAGTGATCGTGCATCATTGCTTGAAGATGGGGATTCTTGACCTTTGGGATTTGGATAATAAGCTGGGTTGGATACCATCAAATTCCATAAGTGTGGAAATTCCCATCTCAAAGCTGAGAGGATGTGAGCACTGGAGGACGACATGGGGACAGTTTACTCTAAATAAAGATTATTGAGTCTCTTTGAAAATGTTTTAACATTTTACTGACCTGAAATCCTTTTTTTGCCAGCTCTCCATGAAGTGATCAAATAAATTAATGATTTAAAAATAAAATAGTGAAATAAAACTATACGTTTGCTTTGTCAGTAGGACACACACAGTTAGATGTTACACAATGAGTGAATTCCCCCATTCCGTTTCTGACGTCAGTAAATAAATACAGATCTGCAAGCTGGAGCTGGTCAAACTAGAACAGAAAATAGCATGAATATCCAGTGAGACACATTTGACAGACAAAAGCAATTAAAATGCTTTATATCATGTCATATACACTACAGTATGCAGAGGTGAAAAGAGTACCAAAATATTCTACTCAAGTAAAAGTACCACTATTTAAATACTGATCTCAAAAATGTACTCAAGTTAAAGTTGTTTAAAATGTACTCCTTTCTTTCTTGTGTCCTGCAAAGGGACACAAAGGGACATAAATCTCACATGAATTGTTTTTAATTAAAGGCAAACCTTTACAAATTAAAGCACTGACAAAATTAAATATGTAAACACATAATATAATAATCAGTCAAAACTGGGTCAAAGGTCACAAATGTCCCTCACTCAGGGACCTTAATTAGCATCAGTTCACCTGTCCTCATCGTTGACTGACAAAATTTCCAGAGCATGATTTTTCTTTTTAATTCAATTTTTTTAAATTTAATTTTTACTCAGTAGCAAAGCACAGCACTTCCAAAAAAACATACTTAAGTAAAAGTAAAATTACAAATTATAGAAATGAAGTACACAAAAACCTACTCAATTACAGTGACACGAGTCAATGCAATTCATTCTTCTCCATCTCTGTGTAATGTGATCTGCCTGCCGTTTTGAGGAAGAGGGTGGACAAAGTTACGTAACTGTGTGCCCTTTCTTCAAATGTTGGTCATACTGTACTTTATATTCAATTGTAGGTCAACTGGGAACACAGTTCAACTGACAGTTCAGTAATGTGACATGGTAAAGGCTATGGTAAAATGTGCAAAGAGGCCAAATACTCTGTGACCAAGTCAAAAGTGCAAAATTTAACTTTGTAATACTTTCACAAATGTAAGAATTTGAAAGCTGAAGTGAATTCAAATCAGGATCAAGAGACTCAGGTTGTGTAGTTTGTCTGAAATTGCAAAATGTAGGTCAGTATAATACATTTCATCTGTTTCTGCCATTTGATTATAAGGACCTGATTAACATGCAACTTCCTGGTTGATGTTATAAACTGGGTCACATTCACAAAGGTTTCTGTCACACTGAGGAAAGCTACAAGCTGAGACATGCTCTTGTGTATGCTGCTGTACATTGGCTATTTATTTAAAACTCCAATGTACAACTGCCGTCTTCAAATCACTGCTGGAGCACTGAATGACACCACAGACAAGAAAACACGACACAACACTGCTGCAGTGAGTCAATCCACACTGTGTCAACTCCTCTGTCACACACATTTGTTTTGGTTATAAGTTATCATGACAGCTTCAAGTGTTAAACACAGCCTGAGAGTGCTGACCTACTTTCAGAATATCTTTGGGCCAGCACCCATTTCACACAAGTGGCAGATTCATTTGTCTGGAAATTGCTAAATGTAAACTTCTCCTCCTCTGCTTAAAAAGCCCCAACGCCCCACTGTACACACACCACGGCTCTGCATGCTCGGGTTAGCTGAGCAGGACCTGGATACATACCAAACGTGACACTAAATAGGTGTGATGGCAGCGATCTACTATCCAATGACTCATACTGTATATGTAACTCATCCCCCCCCCCCACTCATACCTTTTCATCCTCTGTCAGGGTGCTGCCTTACAAAAGAGCTGCTATATTACGAGCTGACATTGACAACCTCAATATAGGGTCATCACAACCATCAAATGGAAAAGAGAAGGAGAGGAAGGAATGATCAGTTTGTACAAGACTGGCAGGCAGTCAGCTGCAGTGTTAGGAGGGGACTGTAATTACAGTTAGAGCATCTCTCACATCTCTGACCTCTCCTGATTACAAACTATCCTCCCAGACCACCCGCGGCCATTACTCACCTCACTAACTAGCAGAGTAAATCAGTGGCGGAGCGCTGACCTGATATTAGAGCCACAGACAGAGAGTAAACAGGGCCAGCGTGCAGAGGCTGTAGCCTTGTAAATAATCTGTGTGGAGATGGAGTGGGAGCGAGGCGTGGGAGATGTTTATAGCAGGTGGACAAACACCTGTCACTTTGATAAGCCTGATTTATCCTAAGTGACATGTCAGCACATAGCTCTGCTCTCCCTGTCAGCGTGCACTGCCAACCCAACACTGTGCAACACAAGAGCTGCTTGTTACAATGAGGCACAGAGTGAGTGAGTGAGTGAGTGAGAGAGAGAGAGATGACAAGGCTCCGTGCAGAGGTAACAGCTTCATCATTATCAGCTGGAACATGGCGGCAAGTGAAGTCACCTTTATTTACACAGCACACATCATATACAGGTAAACTGCGTGTGCTTGCTGGTGACGTTTTTAAGGACATGTGCAGGGTGATTATAAACACAGAGCATCAGACACTGGTAGTATGTGGGGAGTGGGGTGCTCGTGATAAATGACCTGTCTGAGGCAACATTAACTAGCCTCCCACTTCCCCTGCTTATAATCCATATTATTACACATTAGATAGTTAAGAAATCATTAAAACAAATGAAAATCTAACAGTCACATCCCAGGAACAGGCTTGTCGTGGTCTTCCTGTTGCCTTCACTTAAAATGCACCACGTCTCCTCACAATGTCATCATAAGCTGGCCGAGGAAACCTTAATTTGTCAGCTGACATGAGTTATGTTAACAGAAACTGACCTCAATTAAGAGTGACTTGCATTTAAAAAGTGTCTATTTCAGATTTTAAGATTTAGACCAGAGGGAGAGGCTTTAATGGAATGCTGACAGTGGGCCAGTTGGAGAGGTAATACATTTCCTGCAAAATGCCAGGGGATACCACATAAATAAGGCAGTGTTATTCCTGACAGAAACTCTCCATGAAGCTGTGGCGTGATCTATGACTGAGTGACCTGGTTAAAGAGCAGCAGAAACAGCTGACAGCTTGATCAAGATTACTTCTCTAAAGTGGTATAGATCAAGTATTTAGCCTTTTTAGTAACCCTGGGGGTAATGGTATGAAATGTTTTTTTTTGTCTCCATGAACAAAGATGAGCAGGTATCCTTTTAGCAAGGGGGATATTTGTGCCCCGAAGGTTATATTTACACAAAGGGAATTGCTCCAGAAAGTGGAAATATGAGAAAGTTCTGATTGAAAAAAGCAAAACAGAAAAGAATCAACAAACGAGCTTCAGGCCATCGGTAAAAAACGATTAGGACTATATTTTGTACTGACAGGAAACTTGCTTTATATTTCCATCATCTTTCTCACGAAATCTTAATTTATTCATTATCACTCAGCAGCCCAATTTATATATATTTGGCCAGTAAAAGTGTGTCTTTATGGTTGAAAGTATTAATTAGTGATATTCTGGTATCATTAGTGTAATTTAGTGTTCAGAAAATTAATGGCTTAGTGGCATTTATCTATGAAACATTATATCTTGACGTTAAATTGCAATAAAAGAACCTGTATATTCTGAAGATATGGCTGTCCAAATCTAATGGGGGGATGGGGATGTAGTTGACATCCATTAAGGAAATCCTTTATTGGCACATAAAAATGAGAGGCAATATTTAGCCTCGCTCGCCTTTGGCAAACGCATAGCCTAGCATTAAAAGGAGGACTCCTAGGTGGAAATACGAAGCTACGTCAGCAAAGAAATATTATTGTTTATGCATCAATCCAGTGGCATGTTTAAATGACTTCATAATTTGCCTAAATGGCTGTGAATGATGCAGGCTGACCTTGTCAGGACTGTTGCAGAAGCACCATCTGGTGATCTGCACCGACTGGATATCACATAGTTTCACAGCCCCTTCCATCCCCTAAAACAAAGCATCTCCTCTCTCAATATCCAATGTAGTATATTCAATAACTAATTATGGTAATTCATTACATCTTCAATTAGCAGAGAAGCTTTATCGCTGCACTATGGAGCAAAGAGCAGGATTTATGTCGGCTTTGAATGTCACCCAGAGGACAGAGGACTAGCTCATCACTCAAAAAGGAACAAAACGGAGAGACAGGAGCAAGGGAAAAAAAAATAGAGGGGAGAGGAAGAGAAAGATACAGTGAGTTATTGGTTAATGAACATGTTTTCCTTCTCATTTTCTTATAACCTTGAGAAAACCTTGACAGGGCCTCTTTTGTCTGCAGCAAAGCAGAAAAATTGGAAAAGGGAATGTTATATAACCAGTTTTTTTCCCCCCTCAGTGAGAGCACTGTAAAAAGATATGTACTGTATGTATGTAACCTCAGAGGGATATGCCCAGCTAATACCACATTGCCTGCTGTCAAACAGCCCCTCTGAGGGCGATAAGCATCCCTGCTATCTGTGTGCGAGGCTGTCTTATTAGTGCACCTCGGCCGTTTCACTCAGGCATGCAGCTCCAACAACCATCTGCCACTGTGTGATCCTCTGCCCAGCAGAGTCTCCCAGGTGCCATAAAAACACACGCAGTGTCCCTTTGAAGCCCTGAACAAAAGTGCTGACCAGATGAATAAACTCAGTTTTAGAAAATAAATAAATAATTTCTTATCTATCCAGGAGGTTTGGCAGATGTATTTAGTGTGCATGCAGGATTTGGTTTTGCCAGTGGCCTGATGTTAACTGCCTATCATTACAGAAGGCAAATATTGGGGTTCAGAAGGCTAGGACATTAGTGTTTAATCATTTATTTAATTTTATTTTAATATTTCCCCCAGAAAGTATTTTTTAAAACATTTCTCCTCAGTCAGTCTTGTGTGAAAATTTCAGCCTCAAGGTGAAACTGGCAAAAAGCATCTCTGTTACTGAGGTAATGTATGACCTTTGAAGATACTCTATTGCCACCTTGTGGCTCAAGTATCACGTTAAGTAACAATAATGATGATGATGATGATGAAAAAGCACTGATACAACAGATACATTATAATTGAGTCTTTATTGATTTTGCCACTTGCAAATATCAAATTTGCCAAAAGCAAAGCATGAGATGCTGTTTTTTTTGTTTGTTTTTTTTCGGGTGGGGGGGGGGGGGGTATTTTGTATGGAAAATAAATACAAAAAAATAAGCAGTGCAAAGTAGACAAAGATTCTGTACTTCAGTGATGTGAAAACTGTTCCAGTGGTTATAAGAGGGAACAATGAACAATCCTAGAAATAAGGGAAAAAAAATATACCAGTTAAAACAAAGACAATTAAATTAAAAGTATTGTTTTCAACTCCAGTGATAAAAAAAGAAAACTTACACAAGGTGTGTTTATAAAACATAAAGCTCCATCAGGAAGTCTTTGGGGACAATTCCTATATTTCCATTCTTCTCTCCAACCCACCAGCCATAGCTATGGTACTCCTGGATATAAAGACATGGGCAGACACATTATGTAGGATGCTTTCAGACAGTAGATGTTCTACATACTAGTCAGTTATCACACAAGAAAAGAAAAGAAATCATTGATTAATCAATTAATCATTCAACTGTAACATATATTGCTTTGGTTAATGTTGAAGTAATTTTTCAAGGCATTTGCTTATCCCATCTTCTTTAGAGGAAGAATTTTCTGCTTTTCCTTTGTCTGGATTGTCAGACTAATGGGAAGCCTCCATACGCACATAAACCATTCTCCTTTCACTCCCACACCCGAAACATCCCATCATCCTTTGCATTTCCCCATTCCCTGTCCTGCCTCTGGCGTCGCTTCCGAGACTGAGAACATTTACCTCCACGCGACACAAAAACCTCAGCGTGGACGAAGCCCGTCACACATAAACGTGTCACAACATGACAAGTGATTGCTCCAAATGGCTGTCACCATGCTGAGATGTGAGGAGGACACAGTGAGGAGAGATCTGAGACAAGAGGGAAAGGTTCCCCCTCTCCTTCTCTTTGGCCAAGAGCCTGAACTCTCATCAAAGTCTTCCCGGGGCATGAATCAAGCCTAAACATCACGCTCTGACATGGATAAAGGAAAAGGAGCCTGCACAACGTTACAAATCCAAAGCAGAACCCAGGAACAAGGAAGCACCACATCACATGTGTCCCGTTATTCCCATGAGAGAGTTGGATGGTAGTATGGGACGTATAGGAAGAGAACAATAACAATAGCAATGTTGAAAAGTGACATTTGTTATGTACTTGATTTACTGTCTGTGTCACACAGACACAGATGATATTATTTACAATAGAAAGTTATTAGTTCATCTAATATTATTAACAGCAAATTAAACATCCCACCAAACAAACAGAAAGCGTCACATCTATTTCTTTTATGTGTCGCATGATGAAAATGTCACTCCATCACTAGCCCCTGGGGGATAATACAGCAGACTGACATGAGGTGTGTGTGTGTGTATGTGTATGTGTGTGTGCACATTATGACTTCCTGCAGCCACTCTTTGAAAGCCAGCGACGCTTCATTGTGTAGTTCAGGCTGACAAATAAGTCATGCTCGACTGAGACGGGGAACAGCGCGAGAACGCATCCACAAAGCCATGAAAGCCTAATGACACCGCACACTAAGCCGGCCGATACCACTGCGCTGTAATTATACGATTTCCACCAAAACAAAAATTCGCTGAAGGTTGGATTTCAAATTGAAGAAAAAGAGAGAAGTTGATGAGCTCTGCAGACACAAAAAGCAACAGCAGCAACATTAACCCCTCACCCATTATCTAGCCATCGAGCCACGTTTGCAAAGTGAGATGTTAAATTTCTCCATTAGTTTTATGGGCAGTGACTTGCACCTTGGGCAGGCGGGTGGGAGATGGTGGGAGTGGGAGTGGGTGGAGTGCTGCAGCATATCTAGGCAACACACTCTCTCCCAGTTAGACCCTATATAATCAACACCCAGGTCCTGACTGGGGGGTCTTGCAGCTGTAACACTACAGCTATTTCTGGGCTGTGGAATGGGGGAGGGACACAGTGAAGCCAGGGAAAGGAGAACTGGGGTGGGAGGCAGAAGGGGGGAAGCTGGCTGTCCACTTTAGTTGCAGCTGGCTGCTGCAGTCCAGACACGTTTTATGGTCATTGCCCCTGCAGCAGGCCACAACCCCCAACACCAAGGTTTCAGCTAATGGCACTTCCAGTCTGAGTGAAAGAGCAACTTGATTCTTGGTCCTTCTCCACACATGGAGGAGGAGTAATAAACAGGCGTTTGACCAATGAGCATTGACGGGTCTGTCTGCTTTGTGCAATTCTTTCTTTCTTTCTCTTAGTGCTAAATCAATTAATCAATTAGTTAATCAACCCAAAGTTAACAACGACGATAATCCATTAGTTGTCTAGGTCGGTTATCAAATAAAAATGCTTGTTCCTGCTTCTAAAAAAAACGACACCCTGCTGTTTGGATAGTGTATTGTTTAAAAAGAAATGTCACCTCGAACTCTGGAAATATTTGTCGATTCTTTTTTGATTATTCTCTGATATTTTACAGAGTAAATATTTCATCAATAAACCAGAAAAATCAAATAACTTGCAGATACAACCTAGTTCTTTTGTGGGATTTTAAATAATTCTCCCAATCATAAATTACTTTGCACAAACTGCACACTTGAACTATATACATAGTCACTGTGGGGTTTGTCCTTACAAGTAATATGTTTTATTATAATTTGGGTTTAATTTGTTTGTATCTTATATTTATATTTTATATTCTTTCTCACTTTTATACAATTTTTATAATTTGTCAGAAAATATCCCAGATTTGGGATCAATAAAGTACATCCATCCATCCATCAATCAATCTGATGATTTTACAAAATAAAAAAAAATAATGTCCTGAAGCCATGAGTCACAACATCTTTGCACCACTAGATGGCAGACTTGAATATGAAAATGGCTCTGGTCTGTTGACATCAGTAATATCAGATGACTACATGCTCCATAGACACCAAACCAGGCAGGAAATCTAGACACTCTGGAAAGTGCACATTTCACACTTCAAAGAAATTGATTAATTAATAATAAAAATAAATGAATAAATAAAAACCACACGTTTGATGACCATCTGTGTAAGTGTACATTTCCCTATTTACTTATTTGCTTTGCAATGTTCAAAAACAAGCCTGTTAAATGTATTGCAACAAACTTCACATGAGCACAAATGCTCTCCTGTTGGGTTACATAATAAAAAGGTAAAAAACCACCCAACCCCCTGAAACCTCCACACCTGGCACCCACACCTTGTCAACAAGCCTTGGAAAGTGTGCGTCCACTACACGTCCTCACCTGCTCTGAATAGAGTGGTGGACTCAGTCTGAGTTTCCTGGGAACACACATTCCTACTTGGCGAGGTGAGAGAGATGTCTGAGAGGTGTGTGTGTGTGTGTGTGTGTGTGTGTGTGTGTGTGTGGGCTGTTCCCTGCCTGGCATCGCGGCAGCGACAGCATGCTGAAACAGTCCAGATGGAAGTGATGGAATGGCGCTGTGTGCCAGCTAAGCCCGGTTTCCGCCAACAACACTAAAACAGCTTCCTTTGTGACACAACTAATCCCCATCACAGTACCAGGGAGAGAGAACCTAGCCCAGTCAGTCTCTTAGCATCAGCCGTTCACCTCCAGGTGGAGGGTCAGGCTCTGCCAGTAAAGGATGTGAACAGTCAGTTCCTCTGAGGCTCTGGAAATAACCCACACTTCAGGGACATGCAGCGTCACTCAGACTGCAAACCTCCTCTCAAACTTCTGCATAAAATTGGGTTTGTGCTCATCCAGGATGCATAAAAAAAAAAAACATTCATCTGAGGACAAACTAAGGCTTTTCTGATCTCCTTTCAATGTATACCTTGCTCAGGATGTAGATGGTATCTCCACGTCTGAAGGTCAGCTCGTCAGGATGGTCACCTGTACAGTTCCATAAGCCTTGGTAGTAGTTCTGGTAGTCGGTGGTCTTATCAACTGGACATAGAATTGGGCAGTGGTTTAAAAAGACATCAGGTTTTGTGTGTGTGTGTGTGTGTGTGTGTTTACATGTCTGACAGCACAGTGGTTGTAAGTGAGGGGCAGAACCAACAGGAGGCAGTAGAGAGCCTGAAGCAGTACTTCTACGCATCACATAAAAATGCAATGGAGTGGATGTGTCACAGTTCCAAATCACACAACCGACTAATTCTTGCCTCCACTGAAAACCACCACACCCACTGTCAAAAATCAATCAAACTTTATTTGTGTTACACTTTTTTGTAGACATAAAAAGTAACACAAAGCACTTCACATGAAAACACCAGAGGCAGGTTTGTTTATAAACAATAAACCAAACAATAAAATAAATATAATAAATAAAACACAATTCTAAGTGAGAACAGATGGATACGAGTGAGTAAAACTGAATAATAAAATGATAGAGTAAACAAAGTAAGATAATTCAGATTAATATAATGCTCCGGTATAAGTATACTGTACTGTAGATAAATTCAAAATGTAGTATTTAGTGTAGTGGATGAGCAGATATTCCAAGATCATGACCAGAAAATTACACAAATTCTGTAACTAATAGGCAGAAGAAGAAAAAAAGATGTAATAAAAAAGTAGATATAATAAATGTTATATAACGGTATGTATGTAACAAGATTAATGATTAATAAGAAGAAAGTTTACTTTAACTGGACAGAAATTGTGTAACCAAGTATTTTTGCATTGAGAAATATCTAAAACGTGAATAACTGTAAAAGGAAGTTGTCTAATTTGGTTAAGTTATTTCCAGTATTGTGCCAACTTTCAGTTGCACATGTTCACAGGAACTTCCCTACTGTGCTTTTATGCGTTTGTTTCCTCTTTAGTTAGAGAGTGACATAAACTCTGACCTTGTCTGGACCAGTAGTCCTCATAAAGAGACCAATTTCAGAGTTTAGTTTAGATTTGGATTATGGTCAAAGTTAGGGTTAGACATTAGCTGGATGTGGTTTAAGGTTAGGGGTAAGGCTTTGGTTAGGCGGTCTAAAAGAATGGAAGCCAGTTAAAGAGGATAGCTGTGCAAACCTGTTTGGCCTTTGACCCCTGTGTGTGTGTGTGTGTGTGTGTGTGTGTACCTGCAGCAGGAGGAGCAGGTTTGCTCAATGGCTCCAACTTTGGAGGAGGCTTTGCTGGAGTGGGAAGGTCCTCCTCTGCAGAAGCAAGACAGATACATGCGATTTAGTTTAATTTGCGGACTCAAACAAGTATTTGTAGAAAATGCATTTTATTTGTATACAGTACATTTCTAAAGTTATATTATTATCATTATTAACAATAATAATAATAATAATAATAATAATAATAATGCCATTTAATGTACTTTATTTTTTAACTTCTATTTACTTTACTGTTGCTGGAAACTTGAATTTTCCTGTGGGATTAATAATGTTTTGATCTATCTCTCCATTTATATATTTTAAAAAAAAAGTCAAAGTAAAACAGGGAAAATGGACCTGGGAGCTCTTCATAGATGTCATCGTCAATTGGTTCTACTGGACCAACATCATCGTACATTTCCTGATCCTCGTCATCATCTTCTGGGATGATACCTGTCATATCTACAAACATTAAAAGGATAATGTTTTAGACCGACACACAATTACTGATTTTCGAATCATTTTTAAATGTAACAATCTTGAAGAAACAAAAATTGCCGCTCCAGATATTACATTACAAGCGTCGTAATATATTTTTAGTTCAAACCTTTCAAAACAAAGTCTATCTGTTTCACCCATTCCTCCGCCTCTTTCACCGATGACGCACAAAACTGCGATGACAGACGAGAGAAATGAAAACTGTAGTCAGTGCAACAGGCAGTTCTACATATATTAATTAACATAAACAAATAATACTGCATTTATGCATAGTAAAATGTTCCGCATGGAAGAATCCCAACGTTAGAAACACTCTTTTTAAAATATGTGCGGCGGGCTGAGTCGTTGCATAGGGGCAGCAGTGTCAAATGAATGAATAGGTTTTGAAATGAATAGATTCCATGAAGTGCAAGTACACATACACGTGGTTAGTCAAGATTTTAACATGGCACATTTCAAGTTCACCTTCGTTTTTCAATTTAGGTGGTACATTTGTACCCGTAGATTGCATCAGCATGAGCGTACCTGATAGATGCGCTTGTCTGGAGCCAAAACTTCGAAGCAGCAGTCCTTCTTTGAGTCTTTGCGTAAGGTGCTGTTCATTTTGACAGTGTAGCCGTCAATGCTGAACTCGCCCTTCTGCTGCTTGTCTGTTCGACCACGAATAAAACACTATTAGGCCCAGAAACAACACCAGTTTCCTCAAACAGTATGTGATTCACAGTTAACAGATAACAGGGGTAAAAAGAGAAGATGTACCTTTCTCACTGCCATAATAGTAGAAGGTATGATGGCTGAGCGCACACCATCTTTTCTGCCACTCAGTGCCAAAAAAGCTGTGATCTGTGGAGGCAAAAACAATAATATTTGAATGGAAAAAGGTTTGTTATGTAATAGTTTAAAGTGTATGCACATTTCATAATGAAACAAGGCCAAAAAAACGAGACATGTACATAATGGTGACACTCATTTGACATGGATTTTTTGTCATGTGAGCTACAGATGTTGATAGATGATGACCTTCCACGTCAAACCACGGCATTAGTAAAGCTTTTTGAGGATTTGCAAATAGTGGTCAATATTTCTATGGTTTTGTGCGGCTGAGATACAGTATTCAGCAGAAAACACACACACGCACCCTTTCTGCGCTTCTCCAGGTAACCTGCTTTGAAAACAGACGTCAAGTCCTGAGCTGCCACAGGTGGAGACTCCTGGGCACCTGGAAAAAAAAAAGTGAAAGGTAACGTGAGTTCATGTGTTCACCCTGAACCCAATATCTTTACTGCAGGACTATTTTTAAAAGTCTTTATAAAACAAGGTAAAAAAAACAACAACAACAACATTAAACATGAGCAGATGGGTGTTCCGCTGATGGATGTTGAAATTAAAAGATGAAAACTAAAGGCCACGGCGGCTCCAGCAAGCAATGTTTTGCTTCTCATTTGAGGTCACACAGCAGATTCTTCATGCAGCATGCAACTTCAATGCAAATGTTCAACTGCTGTGTCAAAGTTGCTTTGTGTGAAAGAGCAGCCATAAAACTGGCAGCTGCTTCCAGCCCATAAACTCCGGACTCTAATCACCATTTCACAAGGACTTCCCTGATACTGTGTTTAGACCAAAAAGAAAAAAAAACCAGAGTAAATACAAAACTGTGCACAGATTACCATGACGGAGCACACAGGGTTAAAAACTACTGTATATTGAGGAATGTTTTTCCTCAAACTTAAACCCATGGCAATAATTTTCAGCCCCCAGACTGTGGCAGAGAGTAATAAAGCATGCTCTAGCTGTCAAAGCGGGTGGGGGGTGAGAGAGGTGGTGGGAGTAGCAGCAGCGGCCTCCAAATTGCTCCTCAAGTATGTTGCCAAGTTACAGTTGGAATGTCTCCTTCATTGTGCCACTCAAAGTCACTTTCTCTGGGGCGTAGATGCAAAGATTTGTGTATTTTCATGCCAGGACACAACTTCCAACACTTTAATCCACAGCTTGTTAGTATTTAGCCTGACAATTTTGGACGTCTGCTTAGTGCCAGTGGCTCGTACCTTCACAAGCGTCATCGTCTTTGTCCGTGCGCTCGGACTGCAGCGACTCTCTGTCGTTATCAACTTCCTCCGACGACGAGTCGTCACCACCTACTGAAGTAAACACAAGAAGCTGCGTGGAAATGATGCGCGCGATGGCGCAAAACAGTGGTTCCCATGCTGTTTGTAAAAAGGTCCAGTGACTTATATAATTTATGTTCAGAAGAAATGAAATATATTATAATTATACCAATTTATTTATTCATTAGACTGAATTTATGGCAAGACCACTACGTTTTAAATGGATAAATTAAACAATTTTTAGAGTTTTAATGATACTTCAAGGCTACCGTAGGTTCTAGATGCTTGGAAGTGAAGGGTAAGGGGAGGCATATTCAGCTGCAACATGCAATTTCACCAATAGATGTCACTAAATCCCACACAGGGTATCTGCAGTTTTCAGTAAGTCAAATTTAAGACTTTTTTTTTTAATTATTTTTAAGACCATGTCATGTCAATTTAAGACCCATTTCATGTCCAAGTAAAGTACACAGAACTCAGAGTAGAGCGTTGCATTATACAGTAATCTCAAATTAATTATGCTTTGAACTAATATTTGTTGGCACATTTTTTTCAGGAAAAACTGTACAGCTAGCACCTTGGCTTTACATGTGGTATGTGTGTGCTGAAGTGTGAGTAGTGTGTGCTGTGGTCCCTAATAGGAGGACTTGCAGAAGGGGACTTCAATGCTCCTTATATGAAACAATAATGGTTGATGTCAATTGTTTGCTGTTGGCTTTTACAGCCACTTTGTGTCTCTCCGACTTTGTGTGCGACTGTAATGCTTTTATTCCCAATGTCCAGAGGGGTTGCACCCTCTTAAGTTGGGGAGACACTAGAAGAATCTTTGCCCGATTTAACCCACGTTTCACAGGAGTCTGCACCAGTCGGCATGGCCTCCGTAGGGGAGTGGTTACTGACTTTGCCCAGCTGCCAACAGCCAATGAAAAAGAGTCAGTGGGACACAGAACAGAGCGTCAGAAGACGAAGACGACCGGAAGTAGCGAGAATATCAAAACAACAATGGCGATGTAAGTTTACACTTTAAACTGTCGCTCTCATAGTAATTATTAACTTACGTAGTTACTGGTTCCATGTTTGTTCCGTTGTTATATTAAAACATGGCGTAAATTGAAGTTAATAAACATTCATCCGTTTTTTTTTTTTTTTTATTGAAGACCTGGTAAAACTGTATTTAAAGCCTAAAAGGCCTAAAATACAGATGACTAGACCTTTTAAGACCCTGCAGATGCCCTGCACTGCATCTTTCAAGAGTTCATTTTTCCATGCTCTTCGTGAAAAGGTTGAAATGTCTTAAGAGAAAACAATAAATGTATGTCCTAAAAAGAAACATTATTCAATTTGTTCTCCTCTGTCATTTTTAGAATCATACTGTGACCTCACATGAGTCCAGACCACCAGGGTGAGAACCAGTGGTGTGACAGAAAATAAACAAAGAATATGACTCACATTTGTCCTTAAATTCATGAGGAAAACTGTAGGAGAGACAGTGAGAGGATGTTAACACATTGGGATTTTGCAACACCAACAAGACACTGAAAAGTAAGATTTTTAGCAAATTCATATTTTATTATATTTTAAAGCAAATAAATGAATAACAAACCTCAATTTGACATCCTTGATCCGTCTGATAAGAGCCTCCTTCTTCTCCTTTGCCTTCTTGCTTAAATTCTCTGCTTTCAGTCCATCATTGAGGAAATATTCTAAATCTAAAAACACAAATAAAAAAGGTAAAACACTCATTGAATCAAATTCACATGGCTACTGATGACGGTGCATTATTTTGTCAATCAGATGGCTACAGGTACAGAGTCATTTTTGGACTGTGGACGTTCTCTCACAATGTTTCTCAATTTTATACAAACAAAAATGTTTTACTTGGCAGAGAATTCTCAAAATTTGAAGCTCACATATCAACAACGTTACTCCAAACTGCTAAATGTTAAGCACAATATACCTTTAGTCTCACTCAAACCTTATTCTAATCCCTGAATCTCTGTAATAGCCCGTTTAAATCAGCCTCACTCATGTTGCACTTGTGCAAACTCAGTTATCAGAAGAACACTTCAATAATTGCCTGTGCGCTGATTTTCTTTGTTGTGTTTCTCACAGGTGAAATGACTGAGTCCTGCTTTAAGAGCTAGTGTGTAAAACAGACAACATTTGAGTTACTCATACATGTGGTATTTTAGAGTATTTCAGGAAAAAAATAACCCATGCGTTACCAAAACAAGACAGGGGAAAACACACAAGTCCATTTGAATACATATCATGGTCTCCTGAAGTCTAAACACTTGCTGGCCACTTTATTAGGTACACATGACACCTGATAACATATCAGTTACATATCAAGGTTACACAGTACGTGCTTTCAGAGAAGACCTTGGTTGTAACCAGCGCTTATTTGAGTTACAACTGTGTTTGTTTTCATTTTTAACCAGTCTGACCATTCTCCTCTAACATCAAGGCACTTGCGCTCAGGAAACTGCTGCTCACTGGCTAGTTTTGCCTCTTCAGACTATTCCACGTTGACCTAAATGATGGTTTTGTGCATGAATATCAAGTAGATCGGCTGTTTCCACTAATAAGTGAGTGCCAGTGAGAGTGTATGAACACTTTTAGTAGGGCATTTATTTGATGCAGTGAAGGACATAAGCCTGTATTAGCTCTGCGGTGCAATGAGTGAGTTTTGTAAGTTTACATTAATGTAGTTTGACAAAATGATTTTGTGTTTTCAGGGTTTTGGGCAAACAGCCACTGTAAGACTGAAAATACAGTTATTATTGAGAGTTTTTAAAGACTTATTGTTAATAGTAAACCATTCTACTGACATTTTAACACTTCTGCTTTAGTTCATCATGTACAATCTCCACACAGTGTGCAGCTTTGACTCAGACTGTGACACCAGCAAGAGAAGGTTGAAATGACAGAGTAACACTGTCATCCATATTGAGTTAGTGCTTCCTCTTTTGACACAACGGTCTCGGTTAACATTACCTTCAGTGAGTGAAACCTTGTGAATGACACGGAGAAAACGACAAAACACACACGAATAAAACAGCGCTTTCCTGACGTGTTTACCTGAAATCAGCGTCGCCAGATCCTCAGGAATCGCTCGCATTGTTGTTACTTGGTCGCAGGCAGCGATGGACGGTCCGACACACAAGGGTTCACTTTACATGACACGGAAGTGGCAGTGGCAGTGGACTGACGAGGAAGTTCACTCACTTTAATCAGTGACCACTCAGCGATGCTGCAGCAACAACAACAACAGCCTCACTGATGCTGACTCTTCTGTGTAAATCTATCTGATCAGTATTTAAATTCTCCACGTCATTAATGCACGTGTGCAAATAACAAACAAATGATTGTTTGCTACGTTATCGGTTACTTATGTCACAATGATTAGAATATATTATACTGTTTTTCCCCAAAACATAATTTGGTTCAATGTGTGAGTCATCATCACATGCAGTGTTGCAATGTAACAAAGTACAAATACTTCGTTACTGTACTTAAGTACACAATCCACGTGTCTGTACTTTACTTTGTTATTTATATTTCTAGCAACTTTTACTCCACTACATTTCCTCTAACTGTCTTTGTTACTCGTTACTACCAAATAAAATACCCATACCCATTCGTAGGCTTCAACATGGGGTTAATTGCTCAAGGACACATATAGACCAGCAGAGCCAGGAATTCAACCCACAATGTTCCAGTTGAAAGACAAGCCAACGCTAACTACTCACTTTTTTTAATACTTTTACATTTACTTCTAAAACTTAAGTTACATTTTATATCAGAAAATTACTTTTGATACTTAAGTACAGTAAATGTCTTTTATTTAAGTAATATTTTAAAAAAGTGACTTCAACTTCTACCAAAGTAATTTTCTGGTAAGATACGTGTACTTTTACTAAAGTATACCTTTATGGTACTTTATACAAGACTGTTCACATGCAAGATGGTTGAAGCAAGCAGCTGTCATTACATTCATCTGCACTATTTTCTAAACATGTATTACTTTTTGTGAATGAGCCTTCCTTTCTTTCTTTCTTTCTTTCTTTCTTTCTTTCCTTCCTTCCTTTTTTCTTCCTTTCTCAGCAAAACCAGAACACATCACAGTAGGTTTTACGTTTTAAACAATTACACATTAGAAGGTAATTATAATAGCCCTCTCTAAATAGGCAGCCCATCTGGAAAGCATTGGTTAGTCAGCACATTACATTCAAGGCTTGTTTGAACTGCTGTAAGGCAGGCTGATGGGAGAGGGTTCCAAATTTGTGCGAGAGAGAGAAAGACAAACCAACAGTTCACACAGAAAGTACTTAGTGTCAGCATAAGAGGGAAGAAAAAAACAAAACAGGACAAGATCTCCAGCAGGACCAGACTCAGAGGTGTGTAGCCATCTGTGTCGGCCAACTGCTGCAGCTCATACATGTCATACAGGAAAGGTGCAATGTTGTACATTTCATTGTTATCAAAAGCGTAAAAGCCATCATTCGACCACCGACAACACAGCTAAGCATTTTGACCATCATGCTCACAAACAATGACTCAGTGACTTGTGTTTATTGTTGTAAAGTTCCAGTGTGGCAGACTCATCCTTCCCTTTGCCAGGCACATGAGGGCACTATGGTGGTTTCCCACCAGAAAACATGTTATTCTTCTTCATTAGTATAGAGAGCATCTGCTTTAAAACACAACAAATTGGATGGTGTAACATGGTATCCTCTCTAAAGCGAGGTCATTTCCTCAAGGCTAATTCTCAGCATTTTAAAACCAAACATTTTATTTTAAAGCAATTACACACTTGTACAAACATACTTATGGATAGTTTCCACAATTTATGGCAAAAAAAAAGCAGAAATAAACCCTCCTAAATGCAACATATTCACTTTTGAGATTTAAATGTGCATTTGCAGGTCGTCCATTATGTGTTACTGTTTGCACTAATTGTTTTGAGAAATGTACGATTATCGAAATGTGGTGAAACGACAGGGGAAAACTGTATTACATCAGCGTGTGTGTGTGTGTGTGTGTGTGTTGACAGGCTTCTGATGCTTTAATGGAGCACTGGCTCTTTACAGACTCGTAAAGCAGAGGATAATGTGATGATCACATTTGTGATTGATTTCAGATAATAATGTTACTCTGGCAGGTCCTGCTCTCTCTGACTGACTCACTGAACACATTTCGAGTGTGTGTGTGTGTGTGTCTGTGTGTGTGCGTGCGTGTGTGATTTTTTTCCACAGTGATGTAAGCACTTTGAGTTTATGAATATGTCAACACTGTAAATCTAAACAGGGATTATTAATAGATGAAAAGGCAATTACATTAAACTGGTCTGGTGGTTTCTTTGCCAGATCTTTTAGTCCAAGTGTTTTACAGAGTCTGTGCTTCCTCTATTGCACACCTTTTGTTTTTTTTTGCACTTTTTTTTTTTTGCAGCATCAATGTCAAACTCAAATACTCATCAGATCGGATGCAACACATTCTTAAGAGTAAAAATACCAACATGTCTTCTGAGGTCCCCTGTTGTATCCAAGGAGAGCAGCCTGTTGTCATATTGTATAATAAAGGTGTCAGCCTTTCATAAGTTATCTTTTGACAGGCAGTATCACCCAATCCTGGTTAAAAGACCAAGCCTTTGAACTGTGGAGCCTCTTGTTGTGAAGAAATCAGACAAGAAATGTCAGAACAGCTCTGGAGGGGCAGTGCGTGTGAGGAGCAGCAGCCTTTAGCTGCAGGTGGTGAACAATGTTTGTCAGAGCTGACACTCACACACGCACACACACGCACACACACTCTTCAAACACTGTTTTCATTTCTGTTTAAGTCCTAGGAAGAGAATGACGTCCATACACAGTAGCTATGAACTCAAATATGTTTGAAGCTTATCACTTCCTCCTTGTGTCTTCTCTCAGAATACATTGTCACTCGTATATGCTGTTCTGTGATATCACTTCCTGTGAGAGTCATTCCAGGCAGCCAGTAAATTCTCAAAACCCTCTGTGGTCATTCACAACCTGACCCCCTCCTGACCTGGCACTAGTTCCTCCCAGTTTGGAGGGAGAGGAGAGCCAGCTTGGCCTTTGACCCCTATGTGTGTGTGTGTAGGAAGAGGAGGAGTCTACTGGCATAGGGTTGTATCTGGTTTCCCATGAAGCTCATCTACTGGCACTTACCACACTCACAAGCCTTTCTTTTTCAATGTTAGTTGCTTCCCCTTTCATCCTTGTCCTTATCAGTCTGTTCACTGCATGTAAACATTGCACAGAAAGGGCATTATTTAAGTCATAAGACAGAGTGTGGAAAACATAATGCAGCTGATGCCTGGTTTACTTTTTTTAACTTGACTGTGGACAATTAAATTGTGAACTATTGGTTTAGTTAAGAATAACAGTCATAAGAGGAGATGATGCTTTGAGACATTGTGTGGTCTAACAGTATTAAAACAGCTGCAGCATCAACTCAACCCCAATCAGTCTGCATGCTTCGGTTTCCTAGAATCAGTCTGCTCCGTTCTTGTTTGCAGTTGGCGCACAATTATCCATCACTTAAAACCACATCTCAGTAAGCATGGCAGTTCACCCCCTTTTAATTATCGCTATGAGGCTCTGAGCTCAACCACAGCACGCGGAGTGAACACACACACACACACACACACAGGCGGCAGAATCTGGGAGAATCATCGATCACTGCAATGTGATTATTAATGAACTATTTATGGCTTTAGCTTTTCATTGGACATAAAAACATAGTATCACAGCAAAACTGCAGCAACTGTTGTTGAATGGCTGAGGATCAACTGGTCGGTGTGACGAATATGTTCAGCAGTAAAATATGACTGGATATATTTTCATATTTATCTCTACAGCTTTACTCTAATTTGCATTTAATTCGTTGCCAGTAAACAGAATAAAAACATTCTGCTATTTAACTGGAATCTGTCCGTGGTTTATTTGTGTATTTGTGCTCCCGCACACAAACCCAATTTAAGCATAATTTATACCGATTTAGGGAGGGAAAAATGCTGTTTTGAATTAAACTAAAAAAAAAAATTGTTAATGAAGACTATCTTGGCGGAGGCGCGATTGTTAATTCAGAGTTTGCCTTACATTGTGGAGCAGGCTATAAACAAGCACCCTCAGTGCTGTGAGTTTTATAGGCAATAAAATTTAATTTGAGAGCCAAGAAAAGTCATAGCTTTTGGCCTGGGACTCCCAGCAGTCAACTATCACAACACATTCTCTCTTTTTCTGGGCCGTGGCTTCCACAGAAGATTTCTCCTTTTTTTTCCCCAATGTCCGAGTGCAATTCATTTTAATTTAGCCTATAATATTCCTGCATATTTTGTTGGACAATTTGTTTAATTGAAGGAAGTTTGTAAGGAACGTTTGCGTGATTGTAAAAGATATGCCGCGTGCCTGCTGAATTTAACTCTATTAATTCTATTCTTTAACACATTTTTATTTCTAGGTTATTTTCCTAAAATCAGCAGAATTTGAGACGTTGAGAAAAAAAGAACAATATGCCACCGGATTCCTCTCAATTTGACATTTTATTTCAAGGAAAATATTCTGCTTATAGCTGACATCCATATAAAAATAAATGTTTAAATATCCTCCCTGGAAACAGCCCGTGTTGACAAAATAGTTTTTTTTTTAACTTACCTTGGTTGTGAGGTCTATTAAATATTTCCCCCTGATTAATTGAGTACACTGACAAAATAACACAAGATATAAAAGTTAACCAAAAAAACAACAACAACTAATGTTTCAGTAACTCAGGTTTTGGAAGTCAATGGTGGTGAGTGTTTCAGAGAAGAGGTCAAACGTCTCGGTCGGTAAAGGCGGGGGACTTTGTGTTGAATCTGACAAACTCGGTGAGAAAGAGGAGGAGGAGGAGAAAACGTGGAAATCCTGCAAAGAAGCGTCCAGGCCCGGGGAATAACTGTCATTGTCCGGGCCTATTGTGGACACACAGATAGGAACAGTGGGTGTCGGGGTTGGAAAATGTTTCAGATTTTTCTCATCACTGTTCAAAGGCCTAACAGACGGGCTTTGGTCCTCACCATTGTTCCCGTTCTGACACTGTTGTGCAGTCAAGGTATTTTGGTGGAAATATCTGTCCCTTTCCAGGAGCAGGGTCCCGGCTGCGCTGCTGTCCATGTCCTCCACCGCCTGCTCCAGCTCGTCCTCCGGCCCGTCGTCCTCACACGCGTATTTGCCCTCACTGTCGCGGTTCTCCTTGCAGTGCGTCTGCCTCTTGTGCTTCATCCTCCTGTTCTGGAACCACACTTTCACCTGCTTCTCCGTTAAATCCAGCAGAGCCGCAATTTCGACTCGCCTCGGTCTGCACAGGTATTTGTTAAAATGGAACTCCTTCTCCAGCTCCAGGAGCTGCGTGTTGGTGTAGGCAGTCCTCAGCCTCCTGGATGCTCCTCCGGCTCCCTCTGGTACCTCTGGAGAACCTAAAATGATAATAATAATAAAGCAAAGGTTATCTGGTGATCGAAAATAAAACAGCAACACGGTTGGAAAACAGAACGTGGGGTGCAACTTGTGGTGTAAGCAGGCAGGCAAAGCAACCATCCACCGGGACTGGGAAGATTTATGGGCCCCAGACAGAATATGATGGGTCTACGTGGACAGGACAGGACGCAGGGTGAAGATTAATGAACATGCCAGCTGCTGGCCCGTGTAAGAATAATCTATCACTCTCCATTACTGTCAAGCATTAACACTTTTACATTGCATCACAAGCCAGTGCGTTACTTGATGAGATTAAGCATGCTTAAATCAAAAATCCTGCCCTGGCTTATAAAGGGACGCCCACGCTGCACAATAAGGCCTGCGGGATGCAGGAGAATCCTGAGACAAGGAGAGCCTTTTTTTTTTACATGGAGGTTATTAATCATCATGTCTTGCCTTGGGGTGAGAAGTAGAGCGGAGAGGAGTCAGTCGCCAGAGAGGCAGAAGAAGATGAAGAAGATGTAGCAGCAGCAGAAGTAGCAGCAGCAGCAGCAGCAGTAGTAGTAGTAGTAGTAGTAGTCTGACTCCTCTTGATGCTTTTCTTCTCCTTCATCCACGGATACTCCGCGGGCAGAGACGCAGTGTGCAGCGGGCTGCAGCCTTTCACCGCCTGCTGCTGCGGCTGCTGTTGCTGCTTGGAGCGGCTGTGTCGTGGGTGGATGCCCCCGCTCAGGCCGGGAATGGTCTGCTCAAAGGGAGGAGGAATCAGTGTCGAGCGTGAAAGCGTCGAGCTCTTGATTGATGAACTCTGAAATGCATCACCGACAGGGTTAGTGAGAGATGTCAGGCACTCAGCGAGCGACGGCTGGCTGTTGATAAAACCACTCTCTCGCCCGAATTCGTAATTCATCCTCCTCCGTCTTGTCCCGCTGATGTCACAGGGGCAAAAAATAGTACTAATATTAAAAAAATAACAATAAAGGCAAGCAGTTTGTTTTCATAAACTATGCTAAACTGGATATAGTCGCATGGAGACCTCTGTGCCATAAACTATTGCATTCATGGGGACATGGTTGGAATTAGACCGTGCTGCTTGTCACATGATTGCATCTGCCCAATGACAATTTGGGTTTTTTTTTTATCAAAAGAAGCCACTGTCCCCTGTGATTGATCGAAAACTCAGAGGTAACGCCTCATTCCGGGGGCAGTGGCTGCTTTATTTACACTTTTTTTTTCTTCTGGTCAGTTTGTTCACTTCTGCAACCCACACCCACCCACACACCCCACCCACCAAGACATTTCACCGAGGAGTCAATGCTTTTGCGCGTCCTCGGAACTCTCTCGTGCGCGCGGGCGCATTCATTCCCAGCGTGGCACTCCACAAATCACTGCGTCAGTCACATTTGTGTCTCGTAAAAACCGCGACGCCCGCAGTCGTTGTCAGTGCCAAGGCGTTAATCTTCAGACTTTGTTCAATTGGTTTGCTTGGCGAGAGAGGAAAAGCTGCGCCAGACAGACACACACACACAGCAACATGTCCTCCTCCACGACCACCACCACCACCCCTCCCCCAACACGAGAGAGAGAGAGAGAGAGAGAGAGAGAGAGAGAGAGATATTTTATGTTCATCAGATTTCACATTCATCACATTTTGGCCCTTAATCCCTTGTTATGCTGCTCAATAAATTACATTAATGGAGGCACATTTAGCATTTAAGTCCATATAATAGCCTATATGCATTACCTATGCTTAAATACAATATCTGATGTATAGGAAAGAAAGCACTGTTTGGATACATCTCAGGCATTTGTCATCATTTTATAGCTCCCGGCTACACATCCAGTTTCATTGTACACATATAGGGATAATATTGACCCAGGCCATCATCGATATATGCCTCTGCATTATTGGTTACAACACAGCGGAGAGTGGACATGATTTGTCACTGTAGTGCGAAGCAGAGGAAAGGCTGTTTATTGCTCGGGCTCTAAACAAAGAGCCCCGGTAGCCTGTGTGTGATCAATCTTTCTCACCAAAAGGTCTGACAGCTCCCTGCCCTAAGAACACATTTAAACCACCTAACACTCCTTTAGATCATATATGGCCAGGAAGAGGACAGACACTCTCTGGCTTTGGCTGTATCTAGAAGTGTTCCACTTAGAAATGTGGGGATTTTCTTCATGGAAACGCGAATAAGACGCACGGCCATTACGCACGAAGGTTTTTGCGCACTCGCTCGATAATAAATCAGTAATCCAGCTGAAAAGACACTTTGTGTTGTTTTTTTTTTTCGTTTGCTAAAAGGACTATCCTGGCATGAGAAAAGAATGAAGAAATAAACGGACTTGGTTAGTGGTTTAGAAATGAACGGAGCAGCTTTTTTCTCTCTCCATAGGATCAATTGTTTGCTGAGGTGAGTGGGTGTTGGCATTCAGCAGAAATCCCATTCACTCTCATACCTTTCTCTCCGTCACATTCCCCGTGGACAAACTCTTTGTCTGGCCTCCTCTTTTTTATAAATATATCTGCTTTTACATGTGTCTGAAATATTTAATATGTCCCTAAAATATTAATGTAACTGCGTAATTATCCTATATTTCGACTGATGATAATTCGTAAACACGCGCTTTGAATATAGATATTGTCAAGGTAGAAGGTAGGTCTTCACAAGGTAGATCGTGTGAAGAAATAGCCCAAATATTACATTTTATATTATACAAAAAGGTGCTCTATAATGTTGGAAATCTATTTGAAAATGTAATTGATTAATTGTGGATCGAGATTCGTTCGTGTGGAGGCCACAGCTCGACTTATGTATGTCAATTATTATCCAAACTATCATTTCACTTGTTTTGCTAATGAAAATGTGTGATTGTTTTGTTTGGACCATGTGGATTTATTTACCTGAGAGGAGAAACTTCAGTGGACACAGGTGTAAAAGAACAACGATTAAAAGAAAAGAAGAGAGAGAACAAAGACCCTCGTGGAGAGTGAATCATACACTGTTTGATTTCCAAGAATCCAAACATTGCATGCTGAAACATGGACATGTTCCGCATATGGAATCAGTTTTTTTTGTTTATTTGTTCTTGATTTATATATCCTTCTTCTTCTTGTTATTGTTCATACAGCACCTAATTTCGCTGCTTGTTTTTGAACGAGTGCAGACAATGGTGTGTGTGTATGTGTGTGTGTGTGTGTGTGTGTGTGTGTGTGTGCGTGTGGTGATGAACATGGGAGCAGGAGCGACACCACGTTTCCCGTCTGTTCTCCAACAACAAGAGACATCTGCGAGACAAGCGGGCCAAACCAGCACAAATAATAATACTCCATTATAATACGTGTCTGTATATCTGCTTTGGAAATATTGTCATTCGCTGAACCAGACACTACATAAATAAACACATGGGAATTCATTAATGTGCATCTGTTTTCTTTTCCTTGTGTAAATTATGCTTCTTCTTCTTCTTCTTCCTTTTGCACCTTTTACTACACATGGACCTCTTACACTCAGACTATGGGCTAATATTGTTGGAATGGTATTTGCTGGGATGATTGATGGTGTTTATGGCATGCTGTTGCTGTCATTATCACTGCATTATGTTATATATCACATTATATTCATGTCTGTGGGGGAAAACAACAAAAAAATAATATACAAGGGTGCATTCATTCTCCGTGTGTGTGTGTGAGTGTGTGTGTGTGTCTGTCTGTGTCCTGGAAACAAAGCAGCTTTTTATATTACAGTTTTATTTATTGAGGCTGCAGGATTCATGGGCACATTTGACAGATACTTCACTCGCGTTACAGCCTCACAAATCAAACTGTTGTTCATGTCGTCAATGTGCTCGTGAAATATAGAGATCACACGGGGGGGTCACGCGGAAAAGTGTTTTTTTTTGTTTGTTTTCTATTTTTTTTGTTCTCAGAAAATCATCAGAAGACGAAATTCTTGATATGATACCAAAATAATAAATTGTATAGACAAATGATATTTTCTTCTTTATTTATAGCCACTGTCTAAAACCTCTCCCACATGTACACTGACAAGACTGTCAGTTCACTTCCTGCTCATGCTCTACAAAGGAGGCAACATAGAAGAATGAAAAAAGTATTTTGGGACAATGTGGCTCAAGCCACACGTGTTATTTTATTTTAGTTAAAAGTCTGATTTTGTTTGGTTGGCTGTTGTTGTTTTTTTGTAACTCCCACTAAAACAGGGGTCTCAACTCAAATGACCTGGGGGCCAATGAGTATCCAGAAAGAAAACTTAAAAATGACAACACTATATTCCATCATGATACTGCAATAATGATGTTGGGATATTCAATTTGACATCAATTTCAAGTAAACACTTTTGTTTTAGCATGGAATGTTGTATAACTCACAATAATAATAATAATAATTGGAAAAAAAATAACATTTATGAGGCTAAATAAATCTATAAATAAGTAAATAATAACTGTAATTCAAACACTTGACAAATACAGCCAAATGTATTTTAATTTAAAAAAATGTTGCTGACATACGTATTTATTATTCTATCACCTCTGCTGTTTTTACAAGGAAGGGCCATGTTTTCATTATTAAATTATATTTAATGGTGACCGCATGTAATTGATTGATGGACCACATGTGGCCCGCGGGCTGCAAGTTTGAAACCTCTGCAGGAAAGGGAATGTTACATGAATACAGTATATTAGTGTATATATACAGTACATATAAAAATATGTGTAAATGTACACATAGTTCTTGACGTCCAAGGGAACACTCTTACTCTGTGATTATAGCAAAATAACAATAAAAATGTGTTTTATGTGATTTGTTGTGAATAATTTCTGATGGGTTTTATAATAACACAGAGCTATTTCACACATAAGTGACCTCGGATTCCTGTTCAGCTTCAGCAGTTGGCAGAGTAGGATAAGTGACCCAAACAGATTTATTTTCTCCACAGTTCACTCGTGGATTCTTCTGTCACCCGCGATGTCAAGAGCAGTGATGTATAGGGGTCAGCACAGGTCGGCACAAGGAACATCCAAGCAACTTTCTGTTTTTCTGCAGCTCGGCTCCTCACACTGATGTTTGCACGGAAGATGTCCATCGGAACACTCATGGAGGGTCAAACAGCAATGACATAACTGTCTTCTTCAGTGCCCAAAGACAAGGTCTGTGTGAAATATCATCTGCATTTTCTCCTGTTTTTGGTGAGATAATGACCTCAGTTGTCTCTCAGGCCCAGAGAGGAATAAGAGAGTTAATGAGCTTCATGTGGGTGACCTTTTAGAGGGAGAGTGGGGGAGGAGAGGGGGGGATGCTGAAGGAAAACAGGAAGGAAGGGAAGGTTTGAAGAATCTCTCACTTTTTAGGAACTCAAGTTCATGTCACTTGATGAGGTGCAGTGTAATTACTGGCAAAAAGGAGGTTGTTGGTGTATGATAAACATCATGGACATGCACAGGTCCACCACAGGTGGTGCTCAAACACCTATTCCTTTGCCCTCTGAGCAGAAACGTGCCCATTTTGAAAGACATGCATTCATTCATCCACTTATTATTATTTTGTCTACTATATGTTTAACTTTTTAGGTGATCCATTGTATTCATTCTCAGGCAAAATGTGTAATGTTGCCAAAACCTGCGTTTAAATTGTCATTTTTACACAGTAAGTTGGTAGTGAGTACGTACATAAGTAAGTACAATAATTGCAAATAATAATTATGATGGGGTGGCTTTTTTTTACTTGAACACCTTCCCTTGAATGCACGTCACCGTGTTCACCATAATAACAATAACAATAACACTTTGCCCCAAATTATCTGTATCTTCATAGCTGCACATTAAATGGTTTAGTCTATTAATGTTATTGGGTTACTCAGTTTACTTGAGCATGTATGAGGTTGTGAGCAGGAGAAAAATCCTCTAACCTCTTCAGAAGGACAAAGTGGAATGAATTCATAAACTTTTTCTGTGACACTACAAAATGCAGGAACCCCTGGTCAGACAAAGGCTCACTTTTAATTACTAGAGCATCTTTTTTTTGATAGCAATTCATGCCACAATTAAAGGACTGAAAAGTCACAGAACACTTAGCAGGATTAGATGTTCAATGACGGAAACGACACGAGTGGCGCATGTCTCTAATAAACGGGGAGTGGCCTTTGTGTGCCTGAACGCATCATTCAGGCTCCGCGTCGCTTCTGTCTGAGATGAGCCGCTGCCGCCACCTGCTGGCGGCTAGAGCGCAGTGACACTGACTCCAGCAGCAGCAGACCGATGGTGCTTTTTCACCTTTTACTAAACTCTATTTATTTTTCCTCCCCCTGACATAAAGGTTATGTTTGTTTTGGCCCATGCTTTTGATTTGTTTGTCTGTTTGTGAGGAGCATAACATGGATTTTTAATCAAGTTTTCTATGGTCCAAAGACCAAATTATTAGATTTTGATGGTGATCCGGATTCAGGATATACAGTATATATATGTGTGTGTGTGTGTGTGTGTGTGTGTGTGTGTGTGTGTGTATACATATATACACAGCATTTTTCAGTCCTGTCCTTTGTTTTGTTTTTGTGTTTTGAGTGTCCAAAAAAGCGCTATATAAGTATGATGTATTATTATTATTATTATTGTTGTTATATATATATATATATATATATATATATATATACATATATACATATACACATATATATATATATATAGATAGATAGATATATTCAGTTTAAATGAATGTTGTGGGTTTTTTCTTCAAAGCTTATTGTGTGTGTGTGTGTGTGTGTGTGTGTGTGTGTGTGTGCTGCGACAAAACAACAAACGGATGTTTCTGCACCGCCACTGTTTAATTGTTGGTAGACGGTTGTAAAGTAATTAGACGGTTTAGGAGAAACCCATCCCTGTAATTCTGTGTGTGTGCGTGTGTGTGCGTGTGTGTGTGTGTGCGTGCGTGTGCGTGTGTGTGTGTAGCTCGAGGCCTATCTTACAGCAATATTACATATTTGACTCTTTGCCCTCTCTGAAATGTTGCTTTACTGCCGTCACGAAGCCTCCACATGCTTTGCTGCTTTCACACCTTATAAACAGTTGAAGCTGTGGTTGTGGTTTAGTGCACACGAGGCTGAGATTGTCAGAGAAAAGATAGAGTTAACATCGATGCGGTGATAAATACGTGATAATGATAATGCTGAAATGTGTTGTCTCCTTATCAGATTGTATAATTTGCTCATCTTAAAGATGCACTTTATTATTATTATTTACTGCCTTAATGTTGTTTTTGTGTCTTTATAGTCATTGTTTTAAATAACCATTTTTTAGGAATGAATTGACACTGTCAAGGCGATTTCTTATTATTATTTTCAGGATGTTTTATGATTAAATGTTTTTTTTTTAAAATGCAGCTATTTACTAGCTGAGTAGATAAAAGTATTTCTGAGAAGAAAAATAAATGTGGACAAGCTTTGGGGAAGTTTTTGTGGCTCATTTGGTTTGTTGGCGCCATAAAACCTTTACAAACCAAATGTAATAAAAGTCTATTTTTTTTATTCAAGTAGTAGTTTTTCCAGTAGTAAAAACATTTTAGTTTAATTGTTTTAATTACTTTTAGGTGGTATAACATTACTTAAATAAACTGTATTTTTTCTGTTAATTTTAGGAATATAACACGCAAATATTAAGCAAAGTAATAACAAACTAAAAAAAAATTACATTTTGTTTTCATGTTGCTATACAAACTATTCTTTATTTATGGATGACCCTATGAACTACGAGGTATCTTAAATGTGCACAGTGTTTTTCTTCTTTTCACAAATGGATTAAAAAGAATTAAAAAACATCTAAAGTTGCAAAAAACAATAACTTAAACGATGCAAATAGGTAGCAGAAATACATTCAGGTTAAGTCAAGGATCAGTTCATGCAAATAACAAGTGGCCTGCAGTGGTTAATCAGGCCTTTACATGTGTGCGCCAACTACAACATCTAAATTCTGACGAGACACTGCGTCCTCTCACATTAAAACACTGGATATTGTAGGAGGGAAAAAAACATCCAGTGTTGTTTGAACAACACAAACTTTACAACAATGAGTGTAACAGCTCAGGAATATTTAGGACAGTCACCCCCCACCCCCTCACCCCCCCCCCAACCCCCCGCTCTCCCCCTCAGACACTAAATTCACCATCAGTTCAAAAACCCAGTTAACTGTCTCTCCGCCGGTCTTTGTTTTCTTTCTTCATCTTCATCCTGCGGTTCTGAAACCAGATTTTCACCTGCCTCTCGGTCAAATTCAGGACTCTCGCTACCTCGTATCTACGATCCCGCGGGAGGTACATGTTAAACAGAAACTCCTTTTCCAGTTCGAGGATTTGGTACTTTGTGTATGGACAGCGTTTTTTTCTGGTGGGCTTCGCGTGAAGCCAGTTGGACGATGGATTATCTGGAAACAAGGGGGGGGGGGGGGGGGTCAAAAATAAATAAATAAGAGAAGACAGTTCAGTTAGGCCTTAATGCTGCCACAGTGTAGGGTTCTCAAACAAGAGGAGAAATGCGCGTGCCAACCGCATTAGTATTAGTAAACATTTTCTTGGTTTATTTTTCACTCTGCACCGTGCATTCTGAGGACATGGACACATATGTGCCACAGTTCCTTTGTGCAATCACATGGAGTGAATGAACCATCTAAAAGAATATGCATGCATGAATATGCACTGATCTCAAACAATAGTGGCAATAAACCATTTTTACGCACACGTTTAGACTAAATCCACAACATACAAGACCATGACACTAAATAGACAAGTATTTCTGATTCATCTTTTTCTCCTCAATGTGAGCATGAGTATAATAAGTAAAGCGCTGCGTTGCTTACTTGCTTCTATCTCCCTCTTCCCATCTGCTGACGGGCTGTCGTCAATGGTTTTAGACGTGGATGTGGTTTCGCACGGAAGCTCCGTAAGGGAAGCGCCGTTTTCAATGTCAGACAAAAGAGGTGTGTGCGTCTCCAAAGTTGTACATTCAGCACTCCCAATCAGAGGCTCGGGTTTGATCTCATAGTGCATGGCTGCCGACGGTAATCCCGTTAAACACAGGGACGCAGAGACCGGGTCCATCGCCCAGGAGCGCGTAAACATGCCATCGCTGTCCCCGCTGCTCGTGTAATGGTGATGTATGTAGGTCGGGGTGGCTGTGTTCGGAGGGTGGGCCGAGATGGGACTCCAAGATCCACCAAAAATAGAAGATTTCGTCTGCAAAGAACAAGACTCCTGTCCGCCATATTCGGTGAGCACCGCCTGCTCCACCCCTGCAGCTGATGAGTACCTCGGTGCCATATCTTCCTGCTCGGGAAGAACACGCGAGTCCACGTAATAACTCGTCCCCAGCGTCGACATTGCAAAAGAGGCAGGAAAAAAAACTATATCGCGTTAGAGTCCTGCAATCTTCAGAAAAAGCAGATTCATTGCATGATATAATGTGCTGCGTTCCTGCACCAGCTTGCAGCTCAATGCGTCCAGTTAGTTGAACCTTGCCCAAGACTGGATAGGGCGCCCCAAACACGTGACCGTGGGACAGAACAATAAATAATAAATCAGCCTGCTGCTCAACTAAATGGCCACCATTTTCCCCCACCAGATTTTAATAGCAAATCCCCGCGCCTTTATTGGGAAATATTTCGTTTTATAAGCAATAAACGCTGGATTTTTTTTGTCAAGACATGTTATGGCAGTGTAATCGAATACACTGTGGCTGTGACGTGACTCAGGCGTGATACTAATTTAAAGCATTTATTTGGGAAAATCAGACCACCTCTTCCTTTTAAAAGATTCTGTTTTTATATATATATATAAAAAACTTAATGAGATAATTTATTGTCCAAAATAATATAGTTAAACAGCGTTTAGCCCAATAATGTAATGACCTCCTTCTATAAATCTCTTGCTTTGGAAAGGAAATGATTTTAGTGCAACATTTCCGAGTTTTTATATAAGATAAAACAAGCAAAGACGTGTTTAAGGCACCATTGGGTTTTTACAGTATCTAAACACATTGCGGGAGCGTTTCCAAGATGCACATTGGTGCTGTATCTGCAGGGCTGCGGCCGGGTTCCACTTTGAAGGCAATCTAAAACGGAAAGTGGGGTGAGGTTATTTGGGTGCTATATAACAGTCCCCTTTTTACCACGGGCAATTGGGTTGTTTTTCTTCAGGTTACAACCTGGCTGTCTAAGCTAAATATCACCAATAAAGCTCGGCCTTTGTGTCCTTTCTCTGGGCCAAGCAGACGCATCCGGCATTCCCTATGGCGAGGCAACTGGCGGACTTCAATGGTCATAACCGAGGCCTTGTCTGTCCTGTCCTGTCCTTTCCTCCTCTCCTGGACACATACAAGCCTTAATCCTCCCTTTCCCTGCCTGCGTCGTTCATTTCCTGCTGCTTAGATGCACACACTCGCTTCACATGCCATTTAGACACGTACGTGTTAAATTACAACCACGGTGAAAACTCTGTATCTCTGTAAAATATGAATACAATGCCATGGCTTCATAATGTAATAAAACCCCACACAAAATAGTGTATGACTCACAAGCAGCAGTGCACTTTTTTTTGGAGTAATCCGTTTGGATTTTGAGTCTGTGCCAAATTATGAAAGAAAAATGTGATTAGTTATTAACAGTGATTCGCTTTTCACGATGCGACGACTTTTACTGGGGTAATCAAGGCAGTTTCGTGTTGTGGGAGCAATAATAACATAGCACAACAACATGAGACTACCTAAACCACTCAACAGTCCGCTCTCCTCCTCTGCAAAATCTGCTATAACCCGTTTTACTGACGCTTTTTACTGTTTTCCAGATGTGAAAAGGATGTCGCTTTTTTTGCTGTAAGCTCTTGCCTGTAACCGTTTTTACAAACCTGTGAAGACGCAGAAAAACGGAAGCCAAACAACACCAGTTAAACTGTTTTAACCATTTTTTGTGATGCAGTCTATATAATATTCAAGTTAGCGAATAAAATGTGACTATAGTATTTAATATTGTGTCATACAAATAAAACGCATCAGTGCTCAATGTTAAAAAACATATAATATAAATAATAACACAAATAATAATACTAATAATAATAATAATAAAATCACTGCTTGTTCACATATTGTGTAGTTCAAAATATTCCATCAAACAAGAAGCGCTTTAGCTGCAGTGCACGGTCACCACAACACAATCATAATATTGTAATATTTATAATAGTCCACATACTTTATATATGATGTTGTTTTTTGTGTGAATTTGTTCTACAATACAAATGAACACCACGCACTGTCCATGTCTTTCTGAATGAAGTAAGAAAGTCTACAGTTGCAGGGATGACTTTTATTAATTTGACCAGCAAAATGTGCAAATATTCATCAAACCTCTTGGGTTCTTTTAGCTGTCACACAAAGACCTACATGTAACTGTAACACAAGTATCCCAAGGTCTAGTCCAGCATGCAAACTCCAGAGTGATTCACTCAGGTTAAATATACAATATGTACAAGCCTGAAGCTCTGAAACATTGTGGTCACATTCTGAACATTGTTTTTCTTTTAAAACACAACATTGGATCAACGTTACAAATGTAGCCATTTATAAATACACATCCACGACAAAATGAAAACAGACGGGAAAATAACGTTTTTGTCGAAAGAACAACAATCAATAAGTTAGCAGAGGGTAGGTCCTATTTTTTTTTTCCCCCCATGGACACTCTCACAGTTGGCTGCATGGGACGCTGCACAGGCGCCCCGGCCATGGATGCAGGAGGGCGCCAGAGACGCAGACAGTCTCAGGAGAAACTGAAGTTGCTGGAGAGCTCTCTGATCCGATTCTCCCGGCTCATTTTTTTCAGTTTCATTCTCCTATTTTGGAACCAGATTTTGACTTGCCTGTCAGTGAGGTGCACACTGCGGCTGATCTCCAGGCGACGCTCTCTAGTCAAGTACATGTTGAAGAGAAACTCCTTCTCCAGCTCCAGAGTCTGGTGCTTGGTGTAGGGACAGCGCTTCTTTCGGCCACTCTTTGCTGTGAGCCAATTAGCCGTACTTTCCATTTTGCCGTCTCCTGCAATGTAACGAGAACGAGGCATTACAGGTTATGAGGCAACAGGTGTGATAAATCCATTATACCTGTATGGCTTATAGAGGAAGATAAAGACTTGCTAGACCAGTACAATTACAAATCCAAAGCATCACAAAACGACTTAGCTGATAAAACAATGGTCTCAGATCATTACATATAAAGCTGCAAGTTAGACGTATAAATTCTACAATATGACACCGAGCATGGATTATAGGGAGCCATAATGACTGATTCCTATACTCGGATTTTACGCACAGCCAGAAAGCACTGTGGATTCCCTTATAAATGCAACTCAGCAGTTTATAGCAGACACTGCTATTTGCTACCGTTTAACAGCCTTAAACCACAGCAGCCTGTAGCCAACTGCGTCTTCATTAAGACATAAAACATAGCCTGCTCGGTCTCCTGAAAATATAGCAAGGCCTGTGCCACTGAGAGGACAAATAGAGACCAGTCTTGTGGGGGACACATGGACTTTTATACAGACTGCACTGGAATTATTGTTGCATTTTAATAAAAACCCTAGAATATTCCAAAAAACACGAGGATAATTCGTGTGATTTACAGTTGTGAAAATTTCACACTGTTGCGTGAAGATATAAATCACTGGGGCGAGTGTAAATTGCGTTGCAACAGGATACAGCACAGCTACGACAGCCTGTGTAATCTTAAAAGAGGAGCAATAAATAGCTCTGATCCTCGGCTCTGATTGGTTAAGTCACGTTCAATTTCGCCTCACGCTTGATAAAGTGGTAAATAGATCGATTAACACACACCTGTGTGCGGCTGACCTAAATAATCCTGTGATAGTCAATCAGAAAATCAGTGATTCATTAGAGCTTTGCGTAAAAATGGACGCGTAAAAAAACACATGTGCATATCCACTTAGAAACTACTGTTGTTGTTTTGTTTTTTTAATCTATTTTCTGCTTTATTTTTTATTATTATGAATGGATGTCGACTCGTCACCTTTGATGGGCTTTTCTGGACACACCGCACTGCACGTCTCAGCGGGCTCGGGGGAGGATGAGCTCTCGGAGGACAGGCGACTGTCCTCCTCTCTAGCTGGAGCGCACGGCGGAGGGAGAGGCGCCTCCTCGTGGCTCTCCCTGCGCTCGGGCTCTGCGGGAGCAGCCGGCGGCTGAGAGGAGGATTGGCTGTCCAAGCGGGCGGGTCGCTGCTGCAGAGTAAAGTGGTTCATGTTTGGCTGGACGTCATGGTAGAGCCTGGAGGACGTGTATGTCTGAGACAGGCGGAAGTACCCGGGAACCGGCACGGTGCTGCCGGTGACCGGGCATGATGCAGCGGAGTAAGAAATGTCATCTACTGTCGCTCCTTTAGGACATTTGTCAGACTCATAAAGACAATATGCGCCCTCCTCTTTTATACTCGGTGAGAAGGAGCACTGAGCCATGTGCTGGCCGCTGGGTTGATCCACACGGCAGGATCTCGACGTCTCCAGCCACGTCTCCATCCCTTGCACATACGGAGCAGATGAAGGGATCACGCTCTGGGTGCTTGGCTCGTTGCGCTTACCGATCCCCGGGAAACAAGAGCCACCGGAGAGTCCATATGAGTATTCCGACGTCGGTGGCAAATACACGCCGTTACTCTGGTAATACGAACCACTGTCGGTTCTCACGTTGATTAAGGAGTCCACGAAAAACGAATTTCCAGCTTGGTTGTTGGGGCATGTCATCGTTGTGGTATAATTTGACGGAGGATGAAGATAGCCCTTTCTGGCTGACATTTCTTGTGCAAAACATTGCTGAATAATTACCGATACTCACGCTTCTCACTGTAGCCTGCAGCCAATTAAAACACTAGGCGAGTACAGACTCCTCCCAGTCCGACCAGGCAGCTCCACTGTGCCATATATTTTCTTTTAGTCTAAGTAAAGAGAAAGTGTTGTGGGAAAGTGGTGCATCAGTGAGGTTTATAGGTAAAATCTTTAAATCTCTCCTGGACCGCGCACATCGAGTCTCGATCACCACCTATGAGTCTGGAGCTGCTTATCTTAATTCAACATCACTTGACAAGTCGGTTGTTGAAAGCTGCCCCTGACAATTATGTACAATGCATTGCTTTATGGCCAGTTTTACAGCACTGTAAAAATGAAGGGTTCTGGAGTTGCCTCTGAGGAGCTCAAAGATCCAAAGGTCGAGGGACCATCATCCTGACTGGAGCTGTCCCGCTTATTATTCGCAGTAAAGGCTATTTTTACAAAGAGATTCCTGGTGGAATGTCCAGCAGCTTTGTGTGTACACACAGTTTCCTTCTGCCAGATTGTTGGTCAAACAGGGACAAGGTCACCTCTGAGCCCCTCCTGCTTTGATGATAGTATACAGTGTGGATACTGTGGGTGCAAATTACATGACTACACGTCCAGTCGCATTTTTAACTGCATGGAAATGAGGCTTTGCTGAGCATTGACAAAGGTGACACACGGACACACGCTGGAGTATAAGCGCCACAGCTGAACAATGAACAAAGCCCTAAACATGCAGTGGAAATCAAGAGATGGCCAACAACTCAATAGATTGACCCACATTACTATTACATTACATTACTATTGCTATTATTGTCTAAACAATCATCTTAGAAATTAAAGAAATAGAGGACATTTTTTGGGGGAAATTAGTCTATCTTTTTTACACACACACACACACACACACACACACACACACACACACACACACACACAATAAAATGAACTCCTCCAACAATCAATTTTACGCACAAATAAAACGGCTCAATGTGCTTCTTTTATTGCAAAGTAGGGTTTTTTAAATTGCAAGAATAGTTCCACCGTGTCTTTTATTTAACATTAGTATTACTATTATTAGTTTAAATTATTATAATAAAAGATAATAGACCTACAAATCCGCTGAGGTAGAAACAGAGATATATTTAAAAATGTTAACCACTGTTCAGTCCCCAAAAAATACATAAATAGAAATTATTGTGGAAATTCCAAATATTGTGAAATATGACCTAATATGATCCAATTAAAAATAAATAAGATCAACAATCTGGCATTTCTTTTCGTTGTGTGTACACAACGAAAACAAATGCGTGAATAAAAGGTATGTATTAAACTGTGTTTTTATCATTCAAATATACAAAAACTATTTAAAACAAATAAAAATTAAAATAAAGGCAGAAGCACATGTTTCCTGAAAAGACCGCCATTGTGTTTAGGAGCCTAAAGGCCTGCAGATTTAGGTCAGCCTTCATGTCTCCAAAGATGCGTTCACTGCCGCCTCCATTTTCCTTTAAGTCTGGAGCCAATGAGTCTAGAAATGAGAGCTACACTTTATGTACAGCCATTTTATATGGCGTCAAAACGAGCAGCAGTCTGGCTGCATGTGGATGATAATGTTCATGATACTCTATCGGATTATCATTTGTGATGACTGAGCGGTTCATGTATTTATTTATTTATTATAATGTTTTAGGTCAGACAATTAAAATAATATAAATACAAATGTGTGGGGGAAAATGAGGATGAACTCGCGCGCTGTGCTAAAATTTCCCATTTCCCCACTGTTTATGTCAGCGCGCACGTCTTGCCTCTCTCTCTCTCTCACACACACACACACACACACGGATGCAACGAGCTGCAGCCAAATATCAAAGTAAACAAATAATTTATATGGGACAATTCAAAGTTTCTAATTCCCAGGTTTACAGTGTCCACATTACATTTGAAGAACATAAACCCAGTTGAGTGTTTACAAAATGATGTATAATTTACATTTTAAAACGTATAGAGAAGATAAAAGTTAGTGAGCCACACCATGCTTGCAGTTTAGGCCCTTGTGATCTTATATCTCCGTGGGCATTAAGTCACCCCCAGGTCCATAACTTTGGCAGAACTGCAATGCGAAAACTTGCACGAGATTTGATGGAAACAAACATCTTTTCTTGCGCTATTTACTTCCAGCAATTTTGCTGTAATGCTGTCATTATATCATCGCAGCTGCAGCTAAAATGAAGAACAGTGTCTCCACTTCAGTGACTTCCAGATGGAGATGAGGCAGAAAAATAGACACACTCCCTTAAATCGCATTAAGAACCCCACGTATACAGTCATAAAGTGGATATGCATACATTTCATTGCCTACCTTTAACAATGAAATCCTGATGTGTGGTGACACATTTTAAAGCAGCTGAGGCAAACTTCTTTTATATCTCAATTCACGGCAATGACATTGATCTGAGGAGCGCCTCCCAGTGGGCGAAGACGGCAGGCCCCGTGCACTGAAACGCCACGCAAATACAGAATATTCCTGCCGCGGTAAGATGCTGAAACAAATGACGCCGGAAAGGTCCGTGAACACAAGCTTTCAATGCTCCCAGCCGTTGTTTTTCAGCCCCTTAGTCACAGTTAATAACCTTGGTCTCAGACGCTTTATTGCACCACTCTCCAAATGCTCCAGACGAATCCACGTTTTATGGCCAAGTTACTGGAGCAACTGGGAGGATGTGCAGCAATCAAAGCGAAATTCCTGGGAGCCTCACAGGATGCACGCTATATGGAAGGAGGCATCAGGGCCCTTATTAGCTTATGGCCGGCTATTTAAGTTGTTTTCATGGGCCTTGTAGTGGACATAAAGCCACTCCAGCTCAATTCGGACACTATTTTTTACGCAGGCGTGCGTCATTTTAACCATAATCTTAGACATCTACATCACCCAAATCCACAGTCTGTTTATTTGGCATCAAAAGTGTTGAGACTCTTAAGGATTAAAGTACTCCAGACAATAAATAAGTGGTTGCAGAGTTATAGTGACGACTGTAATAGGGATCTGGAGTTTGTCATGTCTTCATTTGTTCCATAATGTCACTGTCTGGATGGAAACACACGCACTGGTGTCCAGTACCAGCACATGCCTTTAAATCTGATAACTTTGCGGGGGGGAAAACAATTCAACCAAAATAGGTTTAAATCATTTCAAAGGTTGTGGTCATCCATAAAAGTCATGATACGAACAAGTGTCAGAAAAGTGGAGAAAAGCACTAACAGGCATGGTGGGTCAAATCTCAGCCTCTGCGCGTCACATCTGAAATAAATGAAGCCTTTGAAGGATATCAGATTATAACTTGTCCAGATCAGATTCCCAGTCATTGGGGAATAAATAGCATCCGACATTAGTCTCGTACATCTGATCCGGTCCACGTGCTGGCATATAAAACAAAATACTGGATTATGTTTCATTTGTAGCGTTTTGTGCGTTTATCAGCGGCCTCCCTTTGAATCTAAGTTGGAGATTAATCCAACTTTACGGCCAAGAGCTCAACAAAAAGCGCTTCAGCGCAGATGTTCAATATCTGAATTTAAATGCATGAAATCAATGAACTGGTATCAGGTGATTTAACCATGTATTCTCTAACCATGTAGTCATTTTTAGGGGGTTATGTGGTCACCAATGGTACCAGGTGGCATCTTTTAATAAATCCATAAGAACCGTTTTCAGTTTGTCTGAGTTGTATTTGTACAATAACTAAAATATAAGGGGGGGGGGATGAGGAAACCACGAAGTAATGTCAACGTTTCTGGTCACAAAAGTTGTGCGTCCGTGCGTTCATTTGTGAATTTTTAATTTAAAAATGGGAGAAAGACACTTATTTACAGAACAGTACATGTGTGCGTATAATGCGGTAATTAATATCCATTTTAAAGAAAGAAAAACAATTGGGTTTTTTTTGTTTTTTGTTTTTTTGAAAATGCAACACGGTAATCCGTGTGTTTAAATAGCCTATTATAGGCTAAAAGGGATTCAGACACATTTGGTTCCCGCGTCAAACACACAAACCACTTTACAATCTACAAAACTGTTGTTGGACCGGGAACGGAAAAATCAAAGTCCTGTATAATAATAATAATAATAATAATAATAATAATAATAACAATAATAACAATAATAATAATAATAATAATAATTATAATAATAATTATAATAATAAGGGCAATGTTGTTTGCTGACAAAATAGCGTGTAAATACTAAAATTCTTTACAAAGTCTGGCACATTTATAAAAAAGACTCGCCATCTTGTCCAGGTAATGTTGTTGTAGACGGTCAGGGTGCACATGGCTGAAAGCCAGTGACAGTCTTTGTTCAGTTTTTATAGCAGGGGGTTTGTGGTGTAGTACTGTAAACGGTCTCTGCTCAGTTTCTTCTCCTTCATCCTCCTGTTCTGAAACCAGATTTTGACCTGGCGGTCTGTCAGGTTGAGCATCCGCGAGAGCTGCAGACGCTTCTCTTTGTTGATGTAAACACTGAAGAAGAACTCCCGCTCCAGTTCCCTGATCTGATATTTGGAGTATGGACACCTTTTCTTGCGCGTCCTTTGGCCACCTGGAACACAACACGAGGCAAACGTCACCACACGTTTCATCAAACATACACGTTTAATAGATGCATGAAGAATCTGAAATGACTCTCTCTTTCTTGTTTTGAGTGGAGGTGCAGCTGTGGAGTTCAAGTGTTTCCATCCGCTCATACATGGCCACACTTGTAAACAAAGACTGGACTTGATAGTGGAAGGTGTAGGACATGAGGGACTGCAGAAGGTGTGAGGACATATACATATGTATATATATTCAAAAAAGAATTAAACTCACTCTGTCTGTTTTGTTTAAGAGTGCGGACTCTAATGAAAACATACTCAAGTATTATGCATAAAAGCTTTTATTTACTGTCCGCCTGTGCCTTCACTGTGTGTAAAAACAAGCTCTTGTGTCTGTGGTGGTGAAGCACATTCCTTCCATGAGAAGAAGTTGTTGGATTCAATCCTCAAAAATCCAGTGAATCGGTAAATATTTAAATAAGGATCAGCGTAAATCTGACCCAGGGCCAAATCAAAATGCCTCAGCAGTCACTTCACAACACACATAAATATGATGACCAAATTCATTCTAATCACATGGATAACAAATATGAAGGATTTGGAGTGGATTTGTAACGCTTGGATTGTTATTTCATTCGTGTATGAGGGTAGTGTTTAGCATATAAAATTATATTTTTTAAACACTAATTAGTCTATATAAAAACATGTGAAGACTCAGATGTAGGAAACGTGGATATATAGTATGAAATATTGGAGGACAAGCTTAACGTCAAAGTCTTCACGGCCAATTTCAATCCCAAGCACGTGATCTTGTTTATAACATAGTTTTGTTATAGGGTAAATCTGCAGGGCCTCCATAAACCTTACGTGCATATAAAACAGGCATATAAAACGCTTTTAAGAGATTTCTGTCCTTCTTGCATGCATGGAGTAAGGAGTAAGACTATACTCACTGCTGCCTCTGCTCTGCTTCTCCTCGCTGCAGTGGCCGGAGGAAGACTTGGGGCTGCAGCTCTCTGCCGAGTCCGAGGCTGCGCCGGTGTGATCCGGGACGGGGCTTGTTTTGGCTGCGTGTCTGTCCGTTTCTGCTGCGTGTGCTGTGGCTGTTGTTGTTGTGCTACCCTCCGCGCTCCCGTAGGCTGTGTCGAAGAACTGATCGAACGCCTGCGGCAGGACACCGTTCCTGCCAACGCTGCCATAAAATCCCGGAGTCGGGTTGGAGGAGCCGGAGCTGCTGCTGCTGGCGCCGGAGCCTCCTTTCACCAGGATCTCTCCTCCTCCCCGTGCGCTCGGGTTTGTCCAGCCGTCCCTGTGCATGATATCCTCCGTGTAGCAGTGTGACAGGCTGCCCCTGCCGTGGTGCCATTTACTGGAGGCATCGATGCCATAGTCTCTGAAAGCCACATCTCTCACGGACGGGACCTGTGGCAGCGCTGAGGACTGGTAGGAGTAGGTCACGGGGCAAGACGACTGGCTTTGGGTTAAATAGTGAGGGAGACCCGGGAAGTCTGCTCCGGAGACGTAGTAAGTGCAGCTCGGTAGATACATATTAGAGCCAGAGAGCCGCTCATCAAAATCCATATTCTGGTGCCTTAATGGAAACGTCCTACAATCATCCTCGCGTAGTTCCTCCGCGGCGCTGCTGCGCTCCAGTCACTTAGAGGCAGACTGGTGGAGCACAAATCCTTAGACTTACAAGCTGACGTGGGGATCCATCTCTATCCATTCCTGAGGGCCAAAGCCATGTGACCACTGGCACAAAATGACAGATAGCCTACGCCTCAACGTGTAGGCTATATGAGTCAATGAGTTTATGAAGAAGACCTTTGGCTGTATGGGGAAGGGAAAAATACTGAAAAGGAATTTTGCGTCCACCCAAGTTTTGAAGGAGCTAATACCTTTACAGCGGATCCCTCACACAATCACCATAGACGTATGTGTGTATTAGGTCTTCACAACTGTGTGTGAACTATATGATCTTTAAATGACCTCATTGCAACAAAGAAGTTCACAACACACTGCTTCACTTGTCATTTTTTTCTTTAAACAGATACCGTTTACTTTGTAAACGTCACCCTCACCTTAACCCTAACCTTAACCTCTGCAGACATCTGCGCGTGCTTTTAGAGATCACCTTTTCCATCATGCATGAAGGTCATTCGTGTGTAAATGGTACAGGATGCCACACAAGTGGCACATGTGGCTAAATTCTCACATTTAGAGGTCAACTGGTAACATGATGTTTTATAGGATTAGGATTATTTAAAAACAAACATTTCCAACCACCTTGTCATTGAGCAAGTGTTTGTACATTCGCACTCTGTGTGTAAATATAACACTTTGACTATCTAGACAATCTGTTGTGGCGCAGCAATGCGCGTCACCATGCTGCACTTCAACCAGGAATCAGTCCAGTCTGGCACACGGAGCGAGGACAAAGACAATAGACTGTGTAAAGGCATGGCTTGGTAATCTGTCGCCTGAGTGGAGCAACATTCTCATCTCTATTAAAGCATGTGAACTAGTCTGAAACACAACACAACAGAATGATGTTTACCTCGTTGCTTTTACCTGTTTATGTCAGAGTTGATCAGCCTTTATGTTAAAATGATGCACCAAACCATTGTATTATTTCTTACACCATATTAAGCTACTTAATTCAGCACATTTTACGCACAGGATCCTTCATTTTTATTACTGTATTTTGCATTTTATTGTGTTTTATTCTTTTATGTGACTACTCGTTTTACCTTTTTGCACGAACGACGTTTTAAAAAATTAACTTTGACTTGATGACTTTATTTGAAATCTGCAGACTTATCGAGCACAAAGTGCTTTTAAGTGCAAATTTCTTTTAAATATAAACAGGTACAAACTGGAACTGGGATGAAGTTCACGTGAGGGTAATCAGCTGAAATATATATGTACATAGGCACGAGGAGGCACGCGTTTAATGTTTAATGTAAACATGCCGATGCTGTTTATAGGCTATGAATAATAAAGGTATTTGCCCATGGGGCTCCCGTCCAGTCCGTCCTCTCTTTGCAACGCCCAATATAAACCATCGGACACGGGCTATTTCCCGCACACTTCAATACATTTTCATTTGTCATCAGTGCTGAGTGTAAGTGGGTGCATGTGTCACGTGTCACTGATCCTACCATGCAGCCAATTTTCAGAATAGAGTCCAAATTCACTTTCCATACATCAAAGACTGGATTTGTCATTAGGAGTCTGTTATATTTCACTCTGTCCAGGTGTTTTTTTGGGTTGTTTTTTTTTTTTTTGCTGCTGCTTCACTTCACTGACTGAGCCTCATTCAACGCTGTGTGAGACTGTTATTCACGCGGTGATTAAAATCGTCGCATGTAGTAAAAACGAAGGTAATTCTTGTTTTTATTCTGCGGTGGATTATTCACTCGCGCAGCCACAGCCTCAGCGTTTAGGCCGAGGCTCTGCAGTAAAAGAGTGGCCCACTGTGTCACATTAAACCTTCCCTCCCTCTCATACAGCAGCCTTTTCAACCACTGACTATGTGGACAGTGAAATAAATAAACACAATACACGTGGATTCACATAACAGTAACTAACAGACAATGTGTAAAATAAAAGCTCAATTTTGACCTCTATAGCAAAACAATTAAGCAAATACGTTTTTATATATAATTGGATTTTTTTTTTTTAAAGTTAATCGGTGCAATTATTTTTATACAGTTTTTGGCAATGTTTTAGGTACAGTGAACGATTTAAATGCAATTAAGTTGTAAATAAAATGAAATATAAATAAACAGCGCTCGTTTTGCAAAGAAATTGTTTTAGGAATAATATGAACGTTGAGTTTCTCCCGACACTTGTTGGACTGCATGAAAACCTGTGTGCGGTTCCTGGTTCATTAGACAAGGAGTAAAGTTCTAATATTTGGCTGAAACAAATCATATAGTTTTAGGGCCCAATCTGTTACGTTCATGCGTAATAACAGGCCTATGTATAAAAACAAAACAAATAATAATACAAAAATAGGAGAATTTACAATGTGGAAACATTTAGTGTTATGTGGAAATAACACTAACAATGAATAACTATTGTATTAAAAACGTTGCAAATCGGTACAATGACAGTCGCTTTAACCTGCTTTTAAACAATGTTATGAGATATAGAAGAAGACTATAATTATATTTTACTTTTAAACAAATCAAACAACATATTTAGCAATTCGTCCACTTTAATAGTCGTGTTCTACAGAAACGATAAAGTAGATGAATAACAGAGATTTATAGCTGAAATTAAGGCGTTTTCAAAGGTCTGTCAGAACAACGACTGTAACATACGAGTTTTTAATCAGAAAAGTAAAAAACAAGGTTTCTGTTCTCGATTTGGAACAACAATCGACCTGTTTTACTTCCCCCACAAAAAACTATTCTCGTGTTCCAATCGCACATTGTTTCTTACGTTAAATAATAACAATAATAATGATAATATTCATATGACTTTATTATGAAAAACAACGTGTGCAGCACATGTGAGGGGGGAAAAAAACGCATGCACACAAACTGCTGAATCCTGTTTCATGTTTCATGTCATGGAGATGTGAGGAAGCTGAGAAGAGAGAGAGGAAGATGGAAGCTTCAGTCTGACAGCACCTGGGGTGTGTGTGTGTGGGGGGGGGGGGTCTCCGGATGTAGGGTGGACGATGTGGGGTGGGTGGGTGATGTTTTACAGCTGAAGCTGCTGTAAAACACTACTTAAAAACCTTAATAAAACGTTCTAATCCTGGTTCCAGCGCCTTCCAGGCAGCGTGATGTATATGTTTGTTTGTTTGTTTGTTTGTTTGTTTGTTTGTTTGTGAACAGTAGGATTCCCCTCCACACGGAAATTGTATTTACAAATGCGAAATTGTATTTACAGACTTCTTGTCTGAAGTTCACTGCACAACATTCAAAACATCCCATCCCCCCAGAGAACCACCAACACACGCACACACACACACACACGCACACACAAAAAAAACGAAAAGGAAGGGAAAATGCTTTATATAAAAAGTGGTTATGAAACTAGTCATGTTGAATGAAGCTTTATTTTGGTTGCGTCTGTTCTGTTTTGTTTTAGTGTGTCTTTAATGTCTTTGTTACTGTGTGAATTTTATTGGCTCTAATTTCCTCCCCGGCGAATGGAAAGATTTAAACTCAACATCAAAGCAAAATGTCCACAATAACTGTTTTTACACGCATGTCTTGGCATGATGTGTCACTTTAATTATTATATATGAATATTAGTGGACTGGTGGCGCACGTCAGGCCTGAAGCATACACTGGAAATGTTAAAGTGAGCTGCATTAACCCGTTTAGCTGTTAGGGGGAGCAATGACACCGAAGAAGAGAGAGGAGAGCACTTGTGCTGCAGGATCCACAGAGGAAGCGCTCAGTCTCCATCACTGACGAGTATTCATCAAAACAACAACACTCTAAAAAATGTGAGAAGCACAGCTCGACAAGAAGTTATTCCAAAGTGCTTTAGATCCCAAACCCGTGTGAACATGAGCAGCATCCAGACTTCTCTACAGCGATAAACATCTCTGCTATTGTAAGTTAAATGACCCAGACTGAGCTGAGAGGCTGACACTCACCAGAGGTTTGCTGCCTCCTCACATGACACTAACTATCAGGTTCAAATACATACGGAACCTGCAGGCCATAGTTTATCAAGAGGAGCTGGACAGTTCAGAGGTCAGTGCACGTGTTCCCTGCTTCTGTCTATATGTACAACTGTGAGCTGCTCACGGATTTAATGGATGAATTTATCCTATAGTTCATCTTATTGTAAATGTCATAATATCAGTGGTGAGAACAACAGAAAATATCTGTGCGTAAAAGTGGGATAACATTGTTTACATCCTACTAAACATTCTAAAAATGTATTTTTTTTGTCGGTTTTTAATTTATTTTGTAAACGACGGACAAACCAGTTAATGAATTTACACAATACAATAAAAATAATCTGCACTCGTTATACACTGATGTAATCGCTTTTATTTCAAAATAAAATTGCGCTTAATGTCTTTTGGAAATGAAATTTGAACTTCACTGAAAAGTGTATAACACAAGAACATCGTTGGCAGACGTGTAGTTTAACATTTGAAATGAAGCGATTAAAAATGTTTAATCCTTTATTTCCCCCATTCATTTTTAAGTGACTTAGCACAATGTTTGTCAAAATCGGCCAAGTATTTGTAACATATTTTTATGTCATTCTGCACAACACATTCCTTAATACGTACATTACACTAAACATCCGCGAATCATATTTAAGTTGATATTATTAGTTGTATTAATAACGTCAACAACCATAATAATCCAGTGAGTTTAAAACAACAACAACCTGTTGTTATATTTGTCAACTGGTTCTGAGTTGTGACCTTGATGTTTTACATACATTTTAAAAGAATCAAATGAACACATAAATGAGTATAAGGATCAATTGACTCATTTATTAATAACAAAAAAAGTAAACTGAGTAAAACCAGCGGAGCAAACGTCAAACTAACTGACAAATACATCTGATCTTAAATAACCTTGTGATGCGAGTTACCATTTTGTCCTGTGTTTAAATATGAATAAAAGAAAAAGAAAAGGAGACACACACACAAATATACAAATCTCTTGCTCTTTCTATTTGTGTGTACAAATATAGAAAGAGCAAGAGATTTGCTCAGCTATCATTAACAAAATAAAAAACGTATGTTTTTAAGGACTCGCTTTGACTTCCATTCATTTACAAACAAACATTATTATCTCTAACATTGCCCATAACCTGTTAATGCCTAACCCTAATGTTAACCAAATCACAATTCGTCTAAGAAATTTAGAAATTAATTTCTGCCTCATTAGGACCAGGTTTTGGTCTCCATGAGGACTACTGGTCCTGACAAGGTCAGTGTTTATGCCACAAAAGGTCCTAAAGAGAACACACAGACAGACACACACACACACACACACACACACACGAATGCATGGAAGCAGAGATAAAGTTGGTCAGCAGTTGTGTTGACAACGCTTCACCACTAGATGGCAACATTGAGCCTCAGTGGCAGAGCCTCAGAGGAGGCTGAGTCCTGAAGGCCTGCTGGCCTGTGAACAACACCATCAGTTTGGGGATTACACTATAACCAATTATAAATTATATTAGTCAAACCATAAAATGAACTCTTGTAATCTCATTTTTTTTTTTAAACAGAAAAAAACGTGTTCATTTTAGACTCGAAAGATGAATGAAAATGACAAGCCCGCACGTTGTCTCTCAAACATTTATTGTCAAAAACTTCTGGTTACTGCAGTTGAAAAAAGGGAGAATAGATTAGTTGGAGTCAGATAGTATGTACATGTTTAAATACACTCTTTCAGCGCTTTCATGAAGAAAAAAAAGAAAAAATCTTCATGCGAATTATTCTCAACAAAAAGCACCCTGTTCAGAAAAGACGTCACGGGGACAAAGTGAAGGGAAACGAGTGAAAATATTCAGATTGTTTGATAAAGTTTCACCAGATACTCACTGATTACCAAATACACTGAAATGAAAAGGACATTTCTAAAGGCAGATATCTCTAACCTCATTTTAATAAACCTTGAACCGTTCTATCTATTATAAATAAGGGCTGTAAGAGAGGTATTTTATGCATCTTTCTTTTTATTATGAATTAATGGTGAAAACATCTTTCTTCTAATGAATTATTTGTTTGTCCTTTTCCATTTACTCAGCCTCGATCACTGAGTTTGTTTTCTGTTGACTCTGTCACAAAATAAAAGCTCTAATTGATTCAGGTTTTCAGTTTTCATCTGATTATTTTTATATTGTGACGCGCAGGAGGATGTGTTGGGAGGTCTGAGGCCTCCAAAGACATCAATTCTTATAGTTTTTTGCAGGAGATCACACACACACACACACACACACACACACATCCGTCGCAAAATCACTTTGGTCAACATGTTGCAAACCGTTTCCGATCTCCTGTCAACAGGCCGCAGGTTCTGGATCCAATTAAAATGCGAGGAAGGAAACGTGTGCGTCAAAACAGAGCCACTCTAGCGTCAAAGAAAAAACAGTTCATATTGCAATAAATTATATCTGAGTTTTTTGGGGAGAGGGAAACGTATCCATTTCCGCCTTACAGTATCTCCTCTCAGTATCTCCACGCTAACTGGAGCTCTTGAACTTATTCACGATTTTCTTCTCCTTTACGCGCCGGTTCTGAAACCAGATTGTCACTTGTCTCTCTGTCAGACTTGTCTGCGCGGATATCCGTCTCCTCTTATCCTTGGTGATGAATTTGTTGGTGATGTACTCCCTCTCCAGTTCTTTGAGCTGCACCTTGGTGTAAGGCACGCGCTTCTTTCTTCCTCGGCGGATGGAGCTGTCTCCAGCAGATATCGAGTCTGTGGAGGGGAGAGGAAAAGAAGATGCAACGTCATATTTCAGAGAATCAGGGAAAATATTTGCATTAATATTATTTATTTTATTTACACAGATTAGCACTGATTCCATTTATTTGCAAAAGACACATTTCCCAGATTGGGACCTATTCTATTCTATTCTATTCTATTCCAAATGCTTCTTGTTTTTATTTAAAGGGGACGAAAAACAACAGTTTATGTTTTCAAGTTCAACAGTTCTTAATATATTTAATGTTGACATCTTTTATTGGCAGATGCTACACTGGTTGGATGTGCAATGAAAATAAGGATTTTCTATTTTCATTTTCATGGCACAAAATACAGTGGAAACACATTCTACGTCAGACGTTACAAACATTTTCAGTTACATTTCCTATTACCACGAATATTGCGGTAAAACTGCCTCAGATTTACCTTGTATCGTGGATTTCCACAGAGAATTCGACTGTGGCTGCTCCTTGGTGCAGTAAACCTGCCCACTCCAGCCGTTGGTGATGGCCCATGGCTGGTAAGGCTCCATGGGCAGCAGGGATTCATGCCTTGGCTCAGATGGAGCACTGAGCGCAGGGACGACGGGGACATCCAGGTAGCTGGGCTGGTATGGAGCAGAGGAATATCCCTGGTAAAAAGCAAATTCCTTGGCCCTGTTGGAGAACTCCTCACCCGACACAGAGGAGTCCATATATTTATCGCCATAGCCGGAAGGCTGTGCGCAAGGCTTGACGCTGCTGTGTGACATCCTGCATGGGTAACTGTAGCTGCTGCCAAAATATCCATAAGGCAGAGACGCATTGGGTGAACTCTGAGTGGCAGAACAGGGACTACATTGTTTGCCAGGCTCCCCCATGCCAGAGACTGGCACCTCACTTGCAGTGTAGGTGGTGCTGGGAGCCAGTGAGGTTGGATGCGCTAGCAAATTCCTGCACTGGTTTGCAGCAAAATTACCTCCAGTAAATCCGTCCATGTTCTTGCTTCTCTCATCCAAAGCGCTGTCGTAGACAAACATCACCGGGTCAATCCAGTGCGGGTGGAGGAGCAATGACGCGGTCATAGCACGCCCTACATCGAGACGACCAACTCTTTTTCAAAATCCCCTCAACTGAGCAGAGACAGGAGAGAGCAGGGACTCCGGCAGAGTAACGATAACCAGCACGCCTGAGTACATAAAGATCGCGAGGTTATTGGCCAGAGCCAAGCACGTGATATGCAAAGGAGATGATAAACGTCTAGACATCAGATAACGCAGATCAAGCGGTGTGTGTGTGTGTGTGTTTGTGAAGATGCTGAACATGAGTATAATCCACGTTTTTATGCAAACAAGACCTTTATGTATTTTTTTATCCACTCTGGTGTGAAGCTGGGGCGTGAATCTGCATAGAGTGCAAACACAACAGGCTTTTAGGAGGAATTGTGTAAAACATGGCGTGAGAAAAACCTGTGAGTGATACATGTACTTATTTCTCGGATGAACTCATGCGCAATTACGCGTGCCAAAATACAGTTACTGTAAGGGGTAAAGCAAAGGGGATTTGTGATATTTGGTTAGACAGTATGTTTTGCTTTAGAACTCGTGATTGTTTTCTGTTCAAAGTGCAGACATGTTTATAATATGACAACATGTTCTAACATTCTCCAAACTTAGCTTAAAACATTGGGACAATTACGCATGGGGATTTTACAGACAAAAATACTTAATTTCCATTCAAAACATGTGTATGAAAAGATTTATAATTCAAACATCTTCACGTTTGGCTCAGTTCCGCGTCAAACACGAGTTCGGTGTCCATAAAGGAGCCAGTGCTCGCCACATTTGGCTGCTTTCTTCCTCACATACGCATCGGCTGGAGGCCAAGGTCAAGTTGAAAGTTGCAGTCTGGCCAAACAGGCACCTCGCTCCAGGAAGGAAGGCCCGAGCTGGAGAAGATGAGACTTTTTTTATTTTTCTGTGAATTCTTTTAATCTTCGGATTTTGGCAGAGAGATTTATTATTTTAAATAGACAAAAACTCAGCTCTGTTTGGTTCGTTGTGCTCGTCTTGCGGGGAAATAAGCAGGGTGTTTTCTACAGAGACGTGGCTCTTGCTTTCTTGTACGCGGTGAGTTAGTTGTTCAGCCTGTATTAGGCTCAGTGCGGTTAATGCCAAATATGAAACAGCAAAAAAATAATAATATTAATTAAAAAAAATCCACACCTTCTCTCATTTTTCTTTTACATTCCTATTTTTTTGAAGTGAGACCACAGGCCCAGAGGAATGTTTTTCAACTAAATCGAAGCACTTTTTTAATGGCGTTTCCCACCTTTTGAGGCTGTAAATCTTTATGGCCCAAGTTCATAGCCGGTAGGCAGGAGTGAGTAAGTAGTCTGCACACTTCAGGCAAAACAAAGCTACACAGACTTATGTTTTTCACGCGACCGAATAAGTTCAAGTATAATTTCTGCCTGTCCTGAGCGACCTTTTATTTACGAGCAACATTGAATTTGAACAGACCAGTGTCTTTAGGAAACTGAAATATACTAAATAAGCGTTTGGTCAGCGCGGTGTTCACGATCATGTATAGGCTAAGTCGTATGTGGCTGATAAAATAGCTAATTTCGATTTGAACACACAAACACACACACACACACGCGGCTCTTTGTGAAAAGCTATCATTTGTCAGAGCAAATAATAATGACCATATAGACATTTACAATACACTTTCATTAAAATCGAAGCAAAACAAAATACAATATTTTTAACCATGTATGAAATGCACAAATAAATAAAAAATATAATTAAAAAGTACATTATTGTATAGTATAGTAAGTAAAATTAAGGTATTACCTTTATGATTTTTTTAAAAAAGCATGTGGAATTTACTTTTTTTTTTTTTAAATGTGAATGTGTTAATAACAAAAACTGGATTATTTCTGTTTTTATAAAACACCGCAGACTGAACATTATATCTGATCTTGTGATGCTTCAGAGTGCAAAAATTTAATTACATTGTTGTAAGTGGACAGCAATGTACTTACATTTGCACTTTTCCACAATCCAGTCCGTTCCTAATGGCCTAAAAGCACAATCAAAATACACGCATTACTTTCCTGTTGGTAGAAACTATCTGCAAATTGGACACGAAAAGAGACACGATGTAAATGCATCCACTCTGCGTTAGAAAAACGAAAAACCCAAAGAAGACTATCGGATTATTCAGACATACGTGGAGATGAGATGGCGTGCGGATTATGTCAGGGCCTCACAGTGTGTGTGTGTGTGTGTGTGTAACTTCAGGCCTCGGACCAAAGCACTGTCTGTTTGCAGGACCCATCAAGTGGATGACAACACGGCTCTTAGCCTACAGTGCTTAATGGACTTTTTATGGGTTCGTCTTGTGATCGCATGACCTGCGGCACCTCGGCCCCTCAGTTGGCTCTAAGCAGAAAACTTCAGAAACACGGCGCTCTCATGGTCAGGTCTGGTCGAGGTCTGGTCTAAGCCAGACAGAAGAGGTCCAGATCCCCCCCCCCCCCACACACACACACATTCATGCGGCATGATGCAACAGCCCGTGTTTGTGGATTATTTGTAATATGAAGTAAAGGAATGTTGTCAATCAGCGTTGGATTATTTGATGCATATTTAAATGGAGTATTTAAATATGCATCAAATAATACAGTACAGTATTGTACGGGTTTCATCTGCTCTGCAGCAACACAGTCTGACCCTGGAGGCAAATGCTTGTTCAGTTTAACCAGCGGGACACGATGCAAAGTAGAACATTTGGGAACTATTTACCAAAAGCAACGCGTGTCCAAAAATAACTCTGTTTTCCTCTGCTCACACAATGGTATTGTCTTTTCTTTTCTGGCAAATACAAAAATGTAAATAGCGACGCGCAAACGATAAATAGAACGATAAATAGAACATCCCTCCACAGTTTTTCACTGTTTTCAGACTCTTGCAGCCAGTAGAACTTGTCGGTCAAGTTTGGTCAAGTTGGTTGTGCAGTGAATACATTCGTCACAAAGTTCTTCACCTCTTCACTTGTCTTTATTTCCTAACATAATGATTTCATATGACACTCAATTCCACAGTAACCAGTTCAAATGTGAAGAGACACAATCGCCAAGAAACAGAAAAGCAGAACAAATAAAGACATTTTCCTCAAACAATAGATATAGTTCACAAATAACATGATGGCATTATCTTTGTATGGTAATGACAACGTGTTAGTGTTGTAATGAGGAGATATTAACGTTATTTCTAGTCATCAAGGTAATACACTTGTAATTATCGTGTCATAGAGTTGAAATTCATCCTCCATGTTGTATGCAATACTGTTCATATGTTTGCTGCACAGACTGGATACACGTGGTCACACACTTGTGAAGGCATCACACTAATGGTAACCTATAGTGATTATACTTACCAATTTAATAACTTTAAAATAGCATTATTACTGAAACATTCTTTAAACTCACTCCATTATTACCAATATTTCATATCAGAATTCAGATAGATCATGAGATGACCACACAATTACCATGTTGTTACTAAACTGTAATGTAACATGTTACCAGCTGAACAACGCTGAGCCTTAACAAACACATATAATGATGACACACAATTTCCCCAACACTCTAAGCAGTTTCAGCAAAGCGGTCTCCAAATCTGCCACTGCCTGACCTCAAATCCTGTGAATCCACAACCTTACATCTGACAATTGACTTGCTTATAAAAGGGAGAGGAGTGTTTCATTTTAAAAAGGGTAGATCACATAGGAAACATGACTTCCGACAGGAGAGAAGGGCTCACAGTATGTGCCAAGCTGCTTGGAGGTCTCAAAAGTTTGAAAAAAAAGAAAAAGGAAAAAGAGAGAGAGAGAGAAAAGAAAGGAAGTCATCAAGATGAAATGCACCCAAAGTAGACTGCATGTAAGTCCTGTGCAGGGCCGGGCCTGGTAAGGCAGTGGACGGGGCGAAGGCTGACATTATTGGCCTTCCTCCTCCCTCAGGAACTGGAAAACAGAGGAGAAATCTTTACTGGCATAACCACGTGCACACATCATGCGGTAGATCTGATGGGCTAAGGAGCCGAGGGGCACAGCAGTCTTAGTGTTTGTGGCCGTGCTCTGTGCAAGGCCCAGGTCCTAAAAACAAAAAGGAAAACCTCAGATTAGAAAAAAACAATGGACATTCAACTCAAAACCAAAATCCACACATTGTAGATTTATTTTCTTTTTTTTGGAAAAATAAGTTTGTTTTTTTCAGACAAAAAAAATAAAAGAGACAGAATCAAATGTTTACAGAAGAAAAACAGTTTAAGTCCCTGCTACATGCATGACATTTTAAATAAGCCACTTACGAACAATTTCACATGAAGGCCATAAAATATACTTGATAGTACGTGTTGCCCTCGTCATCAAAAATGCACTAACTTGTGACATCTTTGGAGAAACACTGCACTGAAATGCAGGCCAGGGAAATGGAGTGTAAAATTACTTCAAACTGACCTTAGCCATCAGCTGGGTGCCAAAGCCTCCCTGGTAGTTATTCCCTGAGGGAACTCCATCCATAACTCCAGGCACAGGGTTGTAAGTGTCACTAGACCAGCATCGACCGGAACTCATATTCAGGATTTTGGATAAAAGTTTAGGATCAAGACCAAGTCTGTGACAAAAGATATAATTTATGTTTTAGGGGGGAAAAAAAGTTGAATTTCTTGACACAATATATGGATGTCTTTTTTGTTCCTGTGAGTGTTTACCTGATTCCCAAGTTCATTGTCTCTGAAGTACCAATCATTCCAATGGCTAAAAGCATATTGTTACATATTTTGGCAGCCTGTAACAGGTGAAGGAGCGTAAGTATTCAGTAACCTCAAGGGTCCAACAAGTGAAAACATTAAACCAATGATATCTTTACACACAACTTTAAAAAAAAAGAAGTAACACATTAACCAGAAAACCTGGTTCCTGGTTAATATGAAAGTCAGCTCATACTTGTCCAGTTCCAACTTGACCGCAGTACACCACATTTGTTCCCATGCAGCTGAGTAGTTCTTGGGCTGCAGTAAACTCCTGCTCTGCTCCTCCAACCATAAAAGTCAGTTTACCCGAGCTGGCAGCACCCACACCTGGAAATGAAAAATCATGCTTACATAGAGCAAACCATGTGGAAGCATGTACCGGGGGGG